>NW_028233753.1:25000-149585 GCF_054856555.1 Leptonotus elevatus | reverse complement strand
CACTTCAGGTGAAAATGTCAAAATCTTCAAAATGAGCAAAAGCACAATGAAATTAATGCTTGAATCATCTTCATTTTGCTAAAATACACTAATGACAGCAAAAAGTTTGAGTCTACAACATTTAGTTAAGGTGTGAGAGCCAAAATGAACTTTTTATGGCTTTAAATGCATTTTCAGCCTGATTGTACACTTCAGGTGAAAATGTCAAAATCTTCAAAATGAGCAAAAGCACAATGAAATTAATGCTTGAATCATCTTCATTTTGCTAAAATACACTAATGACAGCAAAAAGTTTGAGTCTACAACATTTAGTTAAGGTGTGAGAGCCAAAATGAACTTTTTATGGCTTTAAATGCATTTTCAGCCTGATTGTACACTTCAGGTGAAAATGTCAAAATCTTCAAAATGAGCAAAAGCACAATGAAATTAATGCTTGAATCATCTTAATTTTGCTAACATACACTAATGACAGCAAAAAGTTTGAGTCTACAACATTTAGTTAAGGTGTGAGAGCCAAAATGAACTTTTTATGGCTTTAAATGCATTTTCAGCCTGATTGTACACTTCAGGTGAAAATGTCAAAATCTTCAAAATGAGCAAAAGCACAATGAAATTAATGCTTGAATCATCTTCATTTTGCTAAAATACACTAATGACAGCAAAAAGTTTGAGTCTACAACATTTAGTTAAGGTGTGAGAGCCAAAATGAACTTTTTATGGCTTTAAATGCATTTTCAGCCTGATTGTACACTTCAGGTGAAAATGTCAAAATCTTCAAAATGAGCAAAAGCACAATGAAATTAATGCTTGAATCATCTTCATTTTGCTAACATACACTAATGACAGCAAAAAGTTTGAGTCTACAACATTTAGTTAAGGTGTGAGAGCCAAAATGAACTTTTTATGGCTTTAAATGCATTTTCAGCCCGATTGTACACTTCAGGTGAAAATGTCAAAATCTTCAAAATGAGCAAAAGCACAATAAAATTAATGCTTGAATCATCTTCATTTTGCTAAAATATACTAATGACAGCAAAAAGTTTGAGTCTACAACATTTAGTTAAGGTGTGAGAGCCAAAATGAACTTTTTATTGCTTTAAACGCGTTTTCAGCCCCTAATTGTACACTTCAGGTGAAAATGTCAAAATCTTCAAAATGAGCAAAAGCACAATGAAATTAATGCTTGAATCATCTTCATTTTGCTAAAATACACTAATGACAGCAAAAAGTTTGAATCTACAACATTTAGTTAAGGTGTGAGAGCCAAAATGAACTTTTTATTGCTTTAAATGCATTTTCAGCCCGATTGTACACTTCAGGTGAAAATGTCAAAATCTTCAAAATGAGCAAAAGCACAATGAAATTAATGCTTGAATCATCTTCATTTTGCTAAAATATACTAATGACAGCAAAAAGTTTGAGTCTACAACATTTAGTTAAGGTGTGAGAGCCAAAATGAACTTTTTATGGCTTTAAATGCATTTTCAGCCTGATTGTACACTTCAGGTGAAAATGTCAAAATCTTCAAAATGAGCAAAAGCACAATGAAATTAATGCTTGAATCATCTTCATTTTGCTAACATACACTAATGACAGCAAAAAGTTTGAGTCTACAACATTTAGTTAAGGTGTGAGAGCCAAAATGAACTTTTTATGGCTTTAAATGCATTTTCAGCCCGATTGTACACTTCAGGTGAAAATGTCAAAATCTTCAAAATGAGCAAAAGCACAATAAAATTAATGCTTGAATCATCTTCATTTTGCTAAAATATACTAATGACAGCAAAGAGTTTGAGTCTACAACATTTAGTTAAGGTGTGAGAGCCAAAATGAACTTTTTATGGCTTTAAATGCATTTTCAGCCCGATTGTACACTTCAGGTGAAAATGTCAAAATCTTCAAAATGAGCAAAAGCACAATGAAATTAATGCTTGAATCATCTTCATTTTGCTAAAATACACTAATGACATCAAAAAGTTTGAGTCTACAACATTTAGTTAAGGTGTGAGAGCCAAAATGAACTTTTTATGGCTTTAAATGCATTTTCAGCCTGATTGTACACTTCAGGTGAAAATGTCAAAATCTTCAAAATGAGCAAAAGCACAATGAAATTAATGCTTGAATCATCTTCATTTTGCTAAAATACACTAATGACAGCAAAAAGTTTGAGTCTACAACATTTAGTTAAGGTGTGAGAGCCAAAATGAACTTTTTATGGCTTTAAATGCATTTTCAGCCTGATTGTACACTTCAGGTGAAAATGTCAAAATCTTCAAAATGAGCAAAAGCACAATGAAATTAATGCTTGAATCATCTTCATTTTGCTAACATACACTAATGACAGCAAAACGTTTGAGTCTTCAACATTTAGTTAAGGTGTGAGAGCCAAAATGAACTTTTTATGGCTTTAAATGCATTTTCAGCCCGATTGTACACTTCAGGTGAAAATGTCAAAATCTTCAAAATGAGCAAAAGCACAATGAAATTAATGCTTGAATCATCTTCATTTTGCTAAAATACACTAATGACAGCAAAAAGTTTGAGTCTACAACATTTAGTTAAGGTGTGAGAGCCAAAATGAACTTTTTATGGCTTTAAATGCATTTTCAGCCCGATTGTACACTTCAGGTGAAAATGTCAAAATCTTCAAAATGAGCAAAAGCAAAATAAAATTAATGCTTGAATCATCTTCATTTTGCTAAAATATACTAATGACAGCAAAAAGTTTGAGTCTACAACATTTAGTTAAGGTGTGAGAGCCAAAAAGAACTTTTTATTGCTTTAAACGCGTTTTCAGCCCCTAATTGTACACTTCAGGTGAAAATGTCAAAATCTTCAAAATGAGCAAAAGCACAATGAAATTAATGCTTGAATCATCTTCATTTTGCTAAAATACACTAATGACAGCAAAAAGTTTGAGTCTACAACATTTAGTTAAGGTGTGAGAGCCAAAATGAACTTTTTATGGCTTTAAATGCATTTTCAGCCCGATTGTACACTTCAGGTGAAAATGTCAAAATCTTCAAAATGAGCAAAAGCACAATGAAATTAATGCTTGAATCATCTTCATTTTGCTAACATACACTAATGACAGCAACAAGTTTGAGTCTACAACATTTAGTTAAGGTGTGAGAGCCAAAATGAACTTTTTATGGCTTTAAATGCATTTTCAGCCTGATTGTACACTTCAGGTGAAAATGTCAAAATCTTCAAAATGAGCAAAAGCACAATGAAATTAATGCTTGAATCATCTTCATTTTGCTAAAATACACTAATGACAGCAAAAAGTTTGAGTCTACAACATTTAGTTAAGGTGTGAGAGCCAAAATGAACTTTTTATGGCTTTAAATGCATTTTCAGCCTGATTGTACACTTCAGGTGAAAATGTCAAAATCTTCAAAATGAGCAAAAGCACAATGAAATTAATGCTTGAATCATCTTCATTTTGCTAAAATACACTAATGACAGCAAAAAGTTTGAGTCTACAACATTTAGTTAAGGTGTGAGAGCCAAAATGAACTTTTTATGGCTTTAAATGCATTTTCAGCCCCTAATTGTACACTTCAGGTGAAAATGTCAAAATCTTCAAAATGAGCAAAAGCACAATGAAATTAATGCTTGAATCATCTTCATTTTGCTAACATACACTAATGACAGCAAAAAGTTTGAGTCTACAACATTTAGTTAAGGTGTGAGAGCCAAAATGAACTTTTTATTGCTTTAAATGCATTTTCAGCCCGATTGTACACTTCAGGTGAAAATGTCAAAATCTTCAAAATGAGCAAAAGCACATTGAAATTAATGCTTGAATCATCTTCATTTTGCTAAAATATACTAATGACAGCAAAAAGTTTGAGTCTACAACATTTAGTTAAGGTGTGAGAGCCAAAATGAACTTTTTATTGCTTTAAACGCGTTTTCAGCCCCTAATTGTACACTTCAGGTGAAAATGTCAAAATCTTCAAAATGAGCAAAAGCACAATGAAATTAATGCTTGAATCATCTTCATTTTGCTAAAATACACTAATGACAGCAAAAAGTTTGAGTCTACAACATTTAGTTAAGGTGTGAGAGCCAAAATGAACTTTTTATGGCTTTAAATGCATTTTCAGCCCGATTGTACACTTCAGGTGAAAATGTCAAAATCTTCAAAATGAGCAAAAGCAAAATAAAATTAATGCTTGAATCATCTTCATTTTGCTAAAATATACTAATGACAGCAAAAAGTTTGAGTCTACAACATTTAGTTAAGGTGTGAGAGCCAAAAAGAACTTTTTATTGCTTTAAACGCGTTTTCAGCCCCTAATTGTACACTTCAGGTGAAAATGTCAAAATCTTCAAAATGAGCAAAAGCACAATGAAATTAATGCTTGAATCATCTTCATTTTGCTAAAATACACTAATGACAGCAAAAAGTTTGAGTCTACAACATTTAGTTAAGGTGTGAGAGCCAAAATGAACTTTTTATGGCTTTAAATGCATTTTCAGCCCGATTGTACACTTCAGGTGAAAATGTCAAAATCTTCAAAATGAGCAAAAGCACAATGAAATTAATGCTTGAATCATCTTCATTTTGCTAACATACACTAATGACAGCAACAAGTTTGAGTCTACAACATTTAGTTAAGGTGTGAGAGCCAAAATGAACTTTTTATGGCTTTAAATGCATTTTCAGCCTGATTGTACACTTCAGGTGAAAATGTCAAAATCTTCAAAATGAGCAAAAGCACAATGAAATTAATGCTTGAATCATCTTCATTTTGCTAAAATACACTAATGACAGCAAAAAGTTTGAGTCTACAACATTTAGTTAAGGTGTGAGAGCCAAAATGAACTTTTTATGGCTTTAAATGCATTTTCAGCCTGATTGTACACTTCAGGTGAAAATGTCAAAATCTTCAAAATGAGCAAAAGCACAATGAAATTAATGCTTGAATCATCTTCATTTTGCTAAAATACACTAATGACAGCAAAAAGTTTGAGTCTACAACATTTAGTTAAGGTGTGAGAGCCAAAATGAACTTTTTATGGCTTTAAATGCATTTTCAGCCCCTAATTGTACACTTCAGGTGAAAATGTCAAAATCTTCAAAATGAGCAAAAGCACAATGAAATTAATGCTTGAATCATCTTCATTTTGCTAACATACACTAATGACAGCAAAAAGTTTGAGTCTACAACATTTAGTTAAGGTGTGAGAGCCAAAATGAACTTTTTATTGCTTTAAATGCATTTTCAGCCCGATTGTACACTTCAGGTGAAAATGTCAAAATCTTCAAAATGAGCAAAAGCACATTGAAATTAATGCTTGAATCATCTTCATTTTGCTAAAATATACTAATGACAGCAAAAAGTTTGAGTCTACAACATTTAGTTAAGGTGTGAGAGCCAAAATGAACTTTTTATTGCTTTAAACGCGTTTTCAGCCCCTAATTGTACACTTCAGGTGAAAATGTCAAAATCTTCAAAATGAGCAAAAGCACAATGAAATTAATGCTTGAATCATCTTCATTTTGCTAAAATACACTAATGACAGCAAAAAGTTTGAATCTACAACATTTAGTTAAGGTGTGAGAGCCAAAATGAACTTTTTATTGCTTTAAATGCATTTTCAGCCCGATTGTACACTTCAGGTGAAAATGTCAAAATCTTCAAAATGAGCAAAAGCACAATGAAATTAATGCTTGAATCATCTTCATTTTGCTAAAATACACTAATGACAGCAAAAAGTTTGAGTCTACAACATTTAGTTAAGGTGTGAGAGCCAAAATGAACTTTTTATGGCTTTAAATGCATTTTCAGCCTGATTGTACACTTCAGGTGAAAATGTCAAAATCTTCAAAATGAGCAAAAGCACAATGAAATTAATGCTTGAATCATCTTCATTTTGCTAACATACACTAATGACAGCAAAAAGTTTGAGTCTACAACATTTAGTTAAGGTGTGAGAGCCAAAATGAACTTTTTATGGCTTTAAATGCATTTTCAGCCCGATTGTACACTTCAGGTGAAAATGTCAAAATCTTCAAAATGAGCAAAAGCACAATAAAATTAATGCTTGAATCATCTTCATTTTGCTAAAATATACTAATGACAGCAAAAAGTTTGAGTCTACAACATTTAGTTAAGGTGTGAGAGCCAAAATGAACTTTTTATTGCTTTAAACGCGTTTTCAGCCCCTAATTGTACACTTCAGGTGAAAATGTCAAAATCTTCAAAATGAGCAAAAGCACAATGAAATTAATGCTTGAATCATCTTCATTTTGCTAAAATACACTAATGACAGCAAAAAGTTTGAATCTACAACATTTAGTTAAGGTGTGAGAGCCAAAATGAACTTTTTATTGCTTTAAATGCATTTTCAGCCCGATTGTACACTTCAGGTGAAAATGTCAAAATCTTCAAAATGAGCAAAAGCACAATGAAATTAATGCTTGAATCATCTTCATTTTGCTAAAATACACTAATGACAGCAAAAAGTTTGAGTCTACAACATTTAGTTAAGGTGTGAGAGCCAAAATGAACTTTTTATGGCTTTAAATGCATTTTCAGCCTGATTGTACACTTCAGGTGAAAATGTCAAAATCTTCAAAATGAGCAAAAGCACAATGAAATTACTGCTTGAATCATCTTCATTTTGCTAAAATACACTAATGACAGCAAAAAGTTTGAGTCTACAACATTTAGTTAAGGTGTGAGAGCCAAAATGAACTTTTTATGGCTTTAAATGCATTTTCAGCCTGATTGTACACTTCAGGTGAAAATGTCAAAATCTTCAAAATGAGCAAAAGCACAATGAAATTAATGCTTGAATCATCTTCATTTTGCTAACATACACTAATGACAGCAAAAAGTTTGAGTCTACAACATTTAGTTAAGGTGTGAGAGCCAAAATGAACTTTTTATGGCTTTAAATGCATTTTCAGCCTGATTGTACACTTCAGGTGAAAATGTCAAAATCTTCAAAATGAGCAAAAGCACAATGAAATTAATGCTTGAATCATCTTCATTTTGCTAAAATACACTAATGACAGCAAAAAGTTTGAGTCTACAACATTTAGTTAAGGTGTGAGAGCCAAAATGAACTTTTTATGGCTTTGAATGCATTTTCAGCCTGATTGTACACTTCAGGTGAAAATGTCAAAATCTTTAAAATGAGCAAAAGCACAATGAAATTAATGCTTGAATCATCTTCATTTTGCTAAAATACACTAATGACAGCAAAAAGTTTGAGTCTACAACATTTAGTTAAGGTGTGAGAGCCAAAATGAACTTTTTATGGCTTTAAATGCATTTTCAGCCTGATTGTACACTTCAGGTGAAAATGTCAAAATCTTCAAAATGAGCAAAAGCACAATGAAATTAATGGTTGAATCATCTTCATTTTGCTAACATACACCAATGACAGCAAAAAGTTTGAGTCTACAACATTTAGTTAAGGTGTGAGAGCCAAAATGAACTTTTTATGGCTTTAAATGCATTTTCAGCCCGATTGTACACTTCAGGTGAAAATGTCAAAATCTTCTAAATGAGCAAAAGCACAATAAAATTAATGCTTGAATCATCTTCATTTTGCTAAAATATACTAATGACAGCAAAAAGTTTGAGTCTACAACATTTAGTTAAGGTGTGAGAGCCAAAATGAACTTTTTATGGCTTTAAATGCATTTTCAGCCTGATTGTACACTTCAGGTGAAAATGTCAAAATCTTCAAAATGAGCAAAAGCACAATGAAATTAATGCTTGAATCATCTTCATTTTGCTAAAATACACTAATGACAGCAAAAAGTTTGAGTCTACAACATTTAGTTAAGGTGTGAGAGCCAAAATGAACTTTTTATGGCTTTAAATGCATTTTCAGCCTGATTGTACACTTCAGGTGAAAATGTCAAAATCTTCAAAATGAGCAAAAGCACAATGAAATTAATGCTTGAATCATCTTCATTTTGCTAACATACACTAATGACAGCAAAAAGTTTGAGTCTACAACATTTAGTTAAGGTGTGAGAGCCAAAATGAACTTTTTATGGCTTTAAATGCATTTTCAGCCCGATTGTACACTTCAGGTGAAAATGTCAAAATCTTCAAAATGAGCAAAAGCACAATGAAATTAATGCTTGAATCATCTTCATTTTGCTAAAATACACTAATGACAGCAAAAAGTTTGTGTCTACAACATTTAGTTAAGGTGTGAGAGCCAAAATGAACTTTTTATGGCTTTAAATGCATTTTCAGCCTGATTGTACACTTCAGGTGAAAATGTCAAAATCTTCAAAATGAGCAAAAGCACAATGAAATTAATGCTTGAATCATCTTCATTTTGCTAACATACACTAATGACAGCAAAAAGTTTGAGTCTACAACATTTAGTTAAGGTGTGAGAGCCAAAATGAACTTTTTATGGCTTTAAATGCATTTTCAGCCCGATTGTACACTTCAGGTGAAAATGTCAAAATCTTTAAAATGAGCAAAAGCACAATGAAATTAATGCTTGAATCATCTTCATTTTGCTAACATACACCAATGACAGCAAAAAGTTTGAGTCTACAACATTTAGTTAAGGTGTGAGAGCCAAAATGAACTTTTTATGGCTTTAAATGCATTTTCAGCCCGATTGTACACTTCAGGTGAAAATGTCAAAATCTTCTAAATGAGCAAAAGCACAATAAAATTAATGCTTGAATCATCTTCATTTTGCTAAAATATACTAATGACAGCAAAAAGTTTGAGTCTACAACATTTAGTTAAGGTGTGAGAGCCAAAATGAACTTTTTATGGCTTTAAATGCATTTTCAGCCTGATTGTACACTTCAGGTGAAAATGTCAAAATCTTCAAAATGAGCAAAAGCACAATGAAATTAATGCTTGAATCATCTTCATTTTGCTAAAATACACTAATGACAGCAAAAAGTTTGAGTCTACAACATTTAGTTAAGGTGTGAGAGCCAAAATGAACTTTTTATGGCTTTAAATGCATTTTCAGCCTGATTGTACACTTCAGGTGAAAATGTCAAAATCTTCAAAATGAGCAAAAGCACAATGAAATTAATGCTTGAATCATCTTCATTTTGCTAACATACACTAATGACAGCAAAAAGTTTGAGTCTACAACATTTAGTTAAGGTGTGAGAGCCAAAATGAACTTTTTATGGCTTTAAATGCATTTTCAGCCCGATTGTACACTTCAGGTGAAAATGTCAAAATCTTCAAAATGAGCAAAAGCACAATAAAATTAATGCTTGAATCATCTTCATTTTGCTAAAATATACTAATGACAGCAAAAAGTTTGAGTCTACAACATTTAGTTAAGGTGTGAGAGCCAAAATGAACTTTTTATGGCTTTAAATGCATTTTCAGCCTGATTGTACACTTCAGGTGAAAATGTCAAAATCTTCAAAATGAGCAAAAGCACAATGAAATTAATGCTTGAATCATCTTCATTTTGCTAACATACACTAATGACAGCAAAAAGTTTGAGTCTACAACATTTAGTTAAGGTGTGAGAGCCAAAATGAACTTTTTATGGCTTTAAATGCATTTTCAGCCCGATTGTACACTTCAGGTGAAAATGTCAAAATCTTCAAAATGAGCAAAAGCACAATAAAATTAATGCTTGAATCATCTTCATTTTGCTAAAATATACTAATGACAGCAAAGAGTTTGAGTCTACAACATTTAGTTAAGGTGTGAGAGCCAAAATGAACTTTTTATGGCTTTAAATGCATTTTCAGCCCGATTGTACACTTCAGGTGAAAATGTCAAAATCTTCAAAATGAGCAAAAGCACAATGAAATTAATGCTTGAATCATCTTCATTTTGCTAAAATACACTAATGACAGCAAAAAGTTTGAGTCTACAACATTTAGTTAAGGTGTGAGAGCCAAAATGAACTTTTTATGGCTTTAAATGCATTTTCAGCCTGATTGTACACTTCAGGTGAAAATGTCAAAATCTTCAAAATGAGCAAAAGCACAATGAAATTAATGCTTGAATCATCTTCATTTTGCTAACATACACTAATGACAGCAAAAAGTTTGAGTCTACAACATTTAGTTAAGGTGTGAGAGCCAAAATGAACTTTTTATGGCTTTAAATGCATTTTCAGCCCGATTGTACACTTCAGGTGAAAATGTCAAAATCTTCAAAATGAGCAAAAGCACAATGAAATTAATGCTTGAATCATCTTCATTTTGCTAAAATACACTAATGACAGCAAAAAGTTTGAGTCTACAACATTTAGTAAAGGTGTGAGAGCCAAAATGAACTTTTTATGGCTTTAAATGCATTTTCAGCCTGATTGTACACTTCAGGTGAAAATGTCAAAATCTTCAAAATGAGCAAAAGCACAATGAAATTAATGCTTGAATCATCTTCATTTTGCTAACATACACTAATGACAGCAAAAAGTTTGAGTCTACAACATTTAGTTAAGGTGTGAGAGCCAAAATGAACTTTTTATGGCTTTAAATGCATTTTCAGCCCGATTGTACACTTCAGGTGAAAATGTCAAAATCTTTAAAATGAGCAAAAGCACAATGAAATTAATGCTTGAATCATCTTCATTTTGCTAACATACACCAATGACAGCAAAAAGTTTGAGTCTACAACATTTAGTTAAGGTGTGAGAGCCAAAATGAACTTTTTATGGCTTTAAATGCATTTTCAGCCCGATTGTACACTTCAGGTGAAAATGTCAAAATCTTCTAAATGAGCAAAAGCACAATAAAATTAATGCTTGAATCATCTTCATTTTGCTAAAATATACTAATGACAGCAAAAAGTTTGAGTCTACAACATTTAGTTAAGGTGTGAGAGCCAAAATGAACTTTTTATGGCTTTAAATGCATTTTCAGCCTGATTGTACACTTCAGGTGAAAATGTCAAAATCTTCAAAATGAGCAAAAGCACAATGAAATTAATGCTTGAATCATCTTCATTTTGCTAAAATACACTAATGACAGCAAAAAGTTTGAGTCTACAACATTTAGTTAAGGTGTGAGAGCCAAAATGAACTTTTTATGGCTTTAAATGCATTTTCAGCCTGATTGTACACTTCAGGTGAAAATGTCAAAATCTTCAAAATGAGCAAAAGCACAATGAAATTAATGCTTGAATCATCTTCATTTTGCTAACATACACTAATGACAGCAAAAAGTTTGAGTCTACAACATTTAGTTAAGGTGTGAGAGCCAAAATGAACTTTTTATGGCTTTAAATGCATTTTCAGCCCGATTGTACACTTCAGGTGAAAATGTCAAAATCTTCAAAATGAGCAAAAGCACAATAAAATTAATGCTTGAATCATCTTCATTTTGCTAAAATATACTAATGACAGCAAAAAGTTTGAGTCTACAACATTTAGTTAAGGTGTGAGAGCCAAAATGAACTTTTTATGGCTTTAAATGCATTTTCAGCCTGATTGTACACTTCAGGTGAAAATGTCAAAATCTTCAAAATGAGCAAAAGCACAATGAAATTAATGCTTGAATCATCTTCATTTTGCTAACATACACTAATGACAGCAAAAAGTTTGAGTCTACAACATTTAGTTAAGGTGTGAGAGCCAAAATGAACTTTTTATGGCTTTAAATGCATTTTCAGCCCGATTGTACACTTCAGGTGAAAATGTCAAAATCTTCAAAATGAGCAAAAGCACAATGAAATTAATGCTTGAATCATCTTCATTTTGCTAAAATACACTAATGACAGCAAAAAGTTTGAGTCTACAACATTTAGTTAAGGTGTGAGAGCCAAAATGAACTTTTTATGGCTTTAAATGCATTTTCAGCCTGATTGTACACTTCAGGTGAAAATGTCAAAATCTTCAAAATGAGCAAAAGCACAATGAAATTAATGCTTGAATCATCTTCATTTTGCTAACATACACTAATGACAGCAAAAAGTTTGAGTCTACAACATTTAGTTAAGGTGTGAGAGCCAAAATGAACTTTTTATGGCTTTAAATGCATTTTCAGCCCGATTGTACACTTCAGGTGAAAATGTCAAAATCTTCAAAATGAGCAAAAGCACAATGAAATTAATGCTTGAATCATCTTCATTTTGCTAAAATACACTAATGACAGCAAAAAGTTTGAGTCTACAACATTTAGTTAAGGTGTGAGAGCCAAAATGAACTTTTTATTGCTTTAAACGCGTTTTCAGCCCCTAATTGTACACTTCAGGTGAAAATGTCAAAATCTTCAAAATGAGCAAAAGCACAATGAAATTAATGCTTGAATCATCTTCATTTTGCTAAAATACACTAATGACAGCAAAAAGTTTGAGTCTACAACATTTAGTTAAGGTGTGAGAGCCAAAATGAACTTTTTATGGCTTTAAATGCATTTTCAGCCTGATTGTACACTTCAGGTGCAAATGTCAAAACCTTCAAAATGAGCAAAAGCACAATGAAATTAATGCTTGAATCATCTTCATTTTGCTAAAATACACTAATGACAGCAAAAAGTTTGAGTCTACAACATTTAGTTAAGGTGTGAGAGCCAAAATGAACTTTTTATGGCTTTAAATGCATTTTCAGCCTGATTGTACACTTCAGGTGAAAATGTCAAAATCTTCAAAATGAGCAAAAGCACAATGAAATTAATGCTTGAATCATCTTCATTTTGCTAAAATACACTAATGACAGCAAAAAGTTTGAGTCTACAACATTTAGTTAAGGTGTGAGAGCCAAAATGAACTTTTTATGGCTTTAAATGCATTTTCAGCCCGATTGTACACTTCAGGTGAAAATGTCAAAATCTTCAAAATGAGCAAAAGCACAATGAAATTAATGCTTGAATCATCTTCATTTTGCTAACATACACTAATGACAGCAACAAGTTTGAGTCTACAACATTTAGTTAAGGTGTGAGAGCCAAAATGAACTTTTTATGGCTTTAAATGCATTTTCAGCCTGATTGTACACTTCAGGTGAAAATGTCAAAATCTTCAAAATGAGCAAAAGCACAATGAAATTAATGCTTGAATCATCTTCATTTTGCTAAAATACACTAATGACAGCAAAAAGTTTGAGTCTACAACATTTAGTTAAGGTGTGAGAGCCAAAATGAACTTTTTATGGCTTTAAATGCATTTTCAGCCTGATTGTACACTTCAGGTGAAAATGTCAAAATCTTCAAAATGAGCAAAAGCACAATGAAATTAATGCTTGAATCATCTTCATTTTGCTAAAATACACTAATGACAGCAAAAAGTTTGAGTCTACAACATTTAGTTAAGGTGTGAGAGCCAAAATGAACTTTTTATGGCTTTAAATGCATTTTCAGCCCCTAATTGTACACTTCAGGTGAAAATGTCAAAATCTTCAAAATGAGCAAAAGCACAATGAAATTAATGCTTGAATCATCTTCATTTTGCTAACATACACTAATGACAGCAAAAAGTTTGAGTCTACAACATTTAGTTAAGGTGTGAGAGCCAAAATGAACTTTTTATTGCTTTAAATGCATTTTCAGCCCGATTGTACACTTCAGGTGAAAATGTCAAAATCTTCAAAATGAGCAAAAGCACATTGAAATTAATGCTTGAATCATCTTCATTTTGCTAAAATATACTAATGACAGCAAAAAGTTTGAGTCTACAACATTTAGTTAAGGTGTGAGAGCCAAAATGAACTTTTTATTGCTTTAAACGCGTTTTCAGCCCCTAATTGTACACTTCAGGTGAAAATGTCAAAATCTTCAAAATGAGCAAAAGCACAATGAAATTAATGCTTGAATCATCTTCATTTTGCTAAAATACACTAATGACAGCAAAAAGTTTGAATCTACAACATTTAGTTAAGGTGTGAGAGCCAAAATGAACTTTTTATTGCTTTAAATGCATTTTCAGCCCGATTGTACACTTCAGGTGAAAATGTCAAAATCTTCAAAATGAGCAAAAGCACAATGAAATTAATGCTTGAATCATCTTCATTTTGCTAAAATACACTAATGACAGCAAAAAGTTTGAGTCTACAACATTTAGTTAAGGTGTGAGAGCCAAAATGAACTTTTTATGGCTTTAAATGCATTTTCAGCCTGATTGTACACTTCAGGTGAAAATGTCAAAATCTTCAAAATGAGCAAAAGCACAATGAAATTAATGCTTGAATCATCTTCATTTTGCTAACATACACTAATGACAGCAAAAAGTTTGAGTCTACAACATTTAGTTAAGGTGTGAGAGCCAAAATGAACTTTTTATGGCTTTAAATGCATTTTCAGCCCGATTGTACACTTCAGGTGAAAATGTCAAAATCTTCAAAATGAGCAAAAGCACAATAAAATTAATGCTTGAATCATCTTCATTTTGCTAAAATATACTAATGACAGCAAAAAGTTTGAGTCTACAACATTTAGTTAAGGTGTGAGAGCCAAAATGAACTTTTTATTGCTTTAAACGCGTTTTCAGCCCCTAATTGTACACTTCAGGTGAAAATGTCAAAATCTTCAAAATGAGCAAAAGCACAATGAAATTAATGCTTGAATCATCTTCATTTTGCTAAAATACACTAATGACAGCAAAAAGTTTGAATCTACAACATTTAGTTAAGGTGTGAGAGCCAAAATGAACTTTTTATTGCTTTAAATGCATTTTCAGCCCGATTGTACACTTCAGGTGAAAATGTCAAAATCTTCAAAATGAGCAAAAGCACAATGAAATTAATGCTTGAATCATCTTCATTTTGCTAAAATACACTAATGACAGCAAAAAGTTTGAGTCTACAACATTTAGTTAAGGTGTGAGAGCCAAAATGAACTTTTTATGGCTTTAAATGCATTTTCAGCCTGATTGTACACTTCAGGTGAAAATGTCAAAATCTTCAAAATGAGCAAAAGCACAATGAAATTACTGCTTGAATCATCTTCATTTTGCTAAAATACACTAATGACAGCAAAAAGTTTGAGTCTACAACATTTAGTTAAGGTGTGAGAGCCAAAATGAACTTTTTATGGCTTTAAATGCATTTTCAGCCTGATTGTACACTTCAGGTGAAAATGTCAAAATCTTCAAAATGAGCAAAAGCACAATGAAATTAATGCTTGAATCATCTTCATTTTGCTAACATACACTAATGACAGCAAAAAGTTTGAGTCTACAACATTTAGTTAAGGTGTGAGAGCCAAAATGAACTTTTTATGGCTTTAAATGCATTTTCAGCCTGATTGTACACTTCAGGTGAAAATGTCAAAATCTTCAAAATGAGCAAAAGCACAATGAAATTAATGCTTGAATCATCTTCATTTTGCTAAAATACACTAATGACAGCAAAAAGTTTGAGTCTACAACATTTAGTTAAGGTGTGAGAGCCAAAATGAACTTTTTATGGCTTTGAATGCATTTTCAGCCTGATTGTACACTTCAGGTGAAAATGTCAAAATCTTTAAAATGAGCAAAAGCACAATGAAATTAATGCTTGAATCATCTTCATTTTGCTAAAATACACTAATGACAGCAAAAAGTTTGAGTCTACAACATTTAGTTAAGGTGTGAGAGCCAAAATGAACTTTTTATGGCTTTAAATGCATTTTCAGCCTGATTGTACACTTCAGGTGAAAATGTCAAAATCTTCAAAATGAGCAAAAGCACAATGAAATTAATGGTTGAATCATCTTCATTTTGCTAACATACACCAATGACAGCAAAAAGTTTGAGTCTACAACATTTAGTTAAGGTGTGAGAGCCAAAATGAACTTTTTATGGCTTTAAATGCATTTTCAGCCCGATTGTACACTTCAGGTGAAAATGTCAAAATCTTCTAAATGAGCAAAAGCACAATAAAATTAATGCTTGAATCATCTTCATTTTGCTAAAATATACTAATGACAGCAAAAAGTTTGAGTCTACAACATTTAGTTAAGGTGTGAGAGCCAAAATGAACTTTTTATGGCTTTAAATGCATTTTCAGCCTGATTGTACACTTCAGGTGAAAATGTCAAAATCTTCAAAATGAGCAAAAGCACAATGAAATTAATGCTTGAATCATCTTCATTTTGCTAAAATACACTAATGACAGCAAAAAGTTTGAGTCTACAACATTTAGTTAAGGTGTGAGAGCCAAAATGAACTTTTTATGGCTTTAAATGCATTTTCAGCCTGATTGTACACTTCAGGTGAAAATGTCAAAATCTTCAAAATGAGCAAAAGCACAATGAAATTAATGCTTGAATCATCTTCATTTTGCTAACATACACTAATGACAGCAAAAAGTTTGAGTCTACAACATTTAGTTAAGGTGTGAGAGCCAAAATGAACTTTTTATGGCTTTAAATGCATTTTCAGCCCGATTGTACACTTCAGGTGAAAATGTCAAAATCTTCAAAATGAGCAAAAGCACAATGAAATTAATGCTTGAATCATCTTCATTTTGCTAAAATACACTAATGACAGCAAAAAGTTTGTGTCTACAACATTTAGTTAAGGTGTGAGAGCCAAAATGAACTTTTTATGGCTTTAAATGCATTTTCAGCCTGATTGTACACTTCAGGTGAAAATGTCAAAATCTTCAAAATGAGCAAAAGCACAATGAAATTAATGCTTGAATCATCTTCATTTTGCTAACATACACTAATGACAGCAAAAAGTTTGAGTCTACAACATTTAGTTAAGGTGTGAGAGCCAAAATGAACTTTTTATGGCTTTAAATGCATTTTCAGCCCGATTGTACACTTCAGGTGAAAATGTCAAAATCTTTAAAATGAGCAAAAGCACAATGAAATTAATGCTTGAATCATCTTCATTTTGCTAACATACACCAATGACAGCAAAAAGTTTGAGTCTACAACATTTAGTTAAGGTGTGAGAGCCAAAATGAACTTTTTATGGCTTTAAATGCATTTTCAGCCCGATTGTACACTTCAGGTGAAAATGTCAAAATCTTCTAAATGAGCAAAAGCACAATAAAATTAATGCTTGAATCATCTTCATTTTGCTAAAATATACTAATGACAGCAAAAAGTTTGAGTCTACAACATTTAGTTAAGGTGTGAGAGCCAAAATGAACTTTTTATGGCTTTAAATGCATTTTCAGCCTGATTGTACACTTCAGGTGAAAATGTCAAAATCTTCAAAATGAGCAAAAGCACAATGAAATTAATGCTCGAATCATCTTCATTTTGCTAAAATACACTAATGACAGCAAAAAGTTTGAGTCTACAACATTTAGTTAAGGTGTGAGAGCCAAAATGAACTTTTTATGGCTTTAAATGCATTTTCAGCCTGATTGTACACTTCAGGTGAAAATGTCAAAATCTTCAAAATGAGCAAAAGCACAATGAAATTAATGCTTGAATCATCTTCATTTTGCTAACATACACTAATGACAGCAAAAAGTTTGAGTCTACAACATTTAGTTAAGGTGTGAGAGCCAAAATGAACTTTTTATGGCTTTAAATGCATTTTCAGCCCGATTGTACACTTCAGGTGAAAATGTCAAAATCTTCAAAATGAGCAAAAGCACAATAAAATTAATGCTTGAATCATCTTCATTTTGCTAAAATATACTAATGACAGCAAAAAGTTTGAGTCTACAACATTTAGTTAAGGTGTGAGAGCCAAAATGAACTTTTTATGGCTTTAAATGCATTTTCAGCCTGATTGTACACTTCAGGTGAAAATGTCAAAATCTTCAAAATGAGCAAAAGCACAATGAAATTAATGCTTGAATCATCTTCATTTTGCTAACATACACTAATGACAGCAAAAAGTTTGAGTCTACAACATTTAGTTAAGGTGTGAGAGCCAAAATGAACTTTTTATGGCTTTAAATGCATTTTCAGCCCGATTGTACACTTCAGGTGAAAATGTCAAAATCTTCAAAATGAGCAAAAGCACAATAAAATTAATGCTTGAATCATCTTCATTTTGCTAAAATATACTAATGACAGCAAAGAGTTTGAGTCTACAACATTTAGTTAAGGTGTGAGAGCCAAAATGAACTTTTTATGGCTTTAAATGCATTTTCAGCCCGATTGTACACTTCAGGTGAAAATGTCAAAATCTTCAAAATGAGCAAAAGCACAATGAAATTAATGCTTGAATCATCTTCATTTTGCTAAAATACACTAATGACAGCAAAAAGTTTGAGTCTACAACATTTAGTTAAGGTGTGAGAGCCAAAATGAACTTTTTATGGCTTTAAATGCATTTTCAGCCTGATTGTACACTTCAGGTGAAAATGTCAAAATCTTCAAAATGAGCAAAAGCACAATGAAATTAATGCTTGAATCATCTTCATTTTGCTAACATACACTAATGACAGCAAAAAGTTTGAGTCTACAACATTTAGTTAAGGTGTGAGAGCCAAAATGAACTTTTTATGGCTTTAAATGCATTTTCAGCCCGATTGTACACTTCAGGTGAAAATGTCAAAATCTTCAAAATGAGCAAAAGCACAATGAAATTAATGCTTGAATCATCTTCATTTTGCTAAAATACACTAATGACAGCAAAAAGTTTGAGTCTACAACATTTAGTAAAGGTGTGAGAGCCAAAATGAACTTTTTATGGCTTTAAATGCATTTTCAGCCTGATTGTACACTTCAGGTGAAAATGTCAAAATCTTCAAAATGAGCAAAAGCACAATGAAATTAATGCTTGAATCATCTTCATTTTGCTAACATACACTAATGACAGCAAAAAGTTTGAGTCTACAACATTTAGTTAAGGTGTGAGAGCCAAAATGAACTTTTTATGGCTTTAAATGCATTTTCAGCCCGATTGTACACTTCAGGTGAAAATGTCAAAATCTTTAAAATGAGCAAAAGCACAATGAAATTAATGCTTGAATCATCTTCATTTTGCTAACATACACCAATGACAGCAAAAAGTTTGAGTCTACAACATTTAGTTAAGGTGTGAGAGCCAAAATGAACTTTTTATGGCTTTAAATGCATTTTCAGCCCGATTGTACACTTCAGGTGAAAATGTCAAAATCTTCTAAATGAGCAAAAGCACAATAAAATTAATGCTTGAATCATCTTCATTTTGCTAAAATATACTAATGACAGCAAAAAGTTTGAGTCTACAACATTTAGTTAAGGTGTGAGAGCCAAAATGAACTTTTTATGGCTTTAAATGCATTTTCAGCCTGATTGTACACTTCAGGTGAAAATGTCAAAATCTTCAAAATGAGCAAAAGCACAATGAAATTAATGCTTGAATCATCTTCATTTTGCTAAAATACACTAATGACAGCAAAAAGTTTGAGTCTACAACATTTAGTTAAGGTGTGAGAGCCAAAATGAACTTTTTATGGCTTTAAATGCATTTTCAGCCTGATTGTACACTTCAGGTGAAAATGTCAAAATCTTCAAAATGAGCAAAAGCACAATGAAATTAATGCTTGAATCATCTTCATTTTGCTAACATACACTAATGACAGCAAAAAGTTTGAGTCTACAACATTTAGTTAAGGTGTGAGAGCCAAAATGAACTTTTTATGGCTTTAAATGCATTTTCAGCCCGATTGTACACTTCAGGTGAAAATGTCAAAATCTTCAAAATGAGCAAAAGCACAATAAAATTAATGCTTGAATCATCTTCATTTTGCTAAAATATACTAATGACAGCAAAAAGTTTGAGTCTACAACATTTAGTTAAGGTGTGAGAGCCAAAATGAACTTTTTATGGCTTTAAATGCATTTTCAGCCTGATTGTACACTTCAGGTGAAAATGTCAAAATCTTCAAAATGAGCAAAAGCACAATGAAATTAATGCTTGAATCATCTTCATTTTGCTAACATACACTAATGACAGCAAAAAGTTTGAGTCTACAACATTTAGTTAAGGTGTGAGAGCCAAAATGAACTTTTTATGGCTTTAAATGCATTTTCAGCCCGATTGTACACTTCAGGTGAAAATGTCAAAATCTTCAAAATGAGCAAAAGCACAATGAAATTAATGCTTGAATCATCTTCATTTTGCTAAAATACACTAATGACAGCAAAAAGTTTGAGTCTACAACATTTAGTTAAGGTGTGAGAGCCAAAATGAACTTTTTATGGCTTTAAATGCATTTTCAGCCTGATTGTACACTTCAGGTGAAAATGTCAAAATCTTCAAAATGAGCAAAAGCACAATGAAATTAATGCTTGAATCATCTTCATTTTGCTAACATACACTAATGACAGCAAAAAGTTTGAGTCTACAACATTTAGTTAAGGTGTGAGAGCCAAAATGAACTTTTTATGGCTTTAAATGCATTTTCAGCCCGATTGTACACTTCAGGTGAAAATGTCAAAATCTTCAAAATGAGCAAAAGCACAATGAAATTAATGCTTGAATCATCTTCATTTTGCTAAAATACACTAATGACAGCAAAAAGTTTGAGTCTACAACATTTAGTTAAGGTGTGAGAGCCAAAATGAACTTTTTATTGCTTTAAACGCGTTTTCAGCCCCTAATTGTACACTTCAGGTGAAAATGTCAAAATCTTCAAAATGAGCAAAAGCACAATGAAATTAATGCTTGAATCATCTTCATTTTGCTAAAATACACTAATGACAGCAAAAAGTTTGAGTCTACAACATTTAGTTAAGGTGTGAGAGCCAAAATGAACTTTTTATGGCTTTAAATGCATTTTCAGCCTGATTGTACACTTCAGGTGCAAATGTCAAAACCTTCAAAATGAGCAAAAGCACAATGAAATTAATGCTTGAATCATCTTCATTTTGCTAAAATACACTAATGACAGCAAAAAGTTTGAGTCTACAACATTTAGTTAAGGTGTGAGAGCCAAAATGAACTTTTTATGGCTTTAAATGCATTTTCAGCCTGATTGTACACTTCAGGTGAAAATGTCAAAATCTTCAAAATGAGCAAAAGCACAATGAAATTAATGCTTGAATCATCTTAATTTTGCTAACATACACTAATGACAGCAAAAAGTTTGAGTCTACAACATTTAGTTAAGGTGTGAGAGCCAAAATGAACTTTTTATGGCTTTAAATGCATTTTCAGCCTGATTGTACACTTCAGGTGAAAATGTCAAAATCTTCAAAATGAGCAAAAGCACAATGAAATTAATGCTTGAATCATCTTCATTTTGCTAAAATACACTAATGACAGCAAAAAGTTTGAGTCTACAACATTTAGTTAAGGTGTGAGAGCCAAAATGAACTTTTTATGGCTTTAAATGCATTTTCAGCCTGATTGTACACTTCAGGTGAAAATGTCAAAATCTTCAAAATGAGCAAAAGCACAATGAAATTAATGCTTGAATCATCTTCATTTTGCTAAAATATACTAATGACAGCAAAAAGTTTGAGTCTACAACATTTAGTTAAGGTGTGAGAGCCAAAATGAACTTTTTATGGCTTTAAATGCATTTTCAGCCTGATTGTACACTTCAGGTGAAAATGTCAAAATCTTCAAAATGAGCAAAAGCACAATGAAATTAATGCTTGAATCATCTTCATTTTGCTAAAATACACTAATGACAGCAAAAAGTTTGAGTCTACAACATTTAGTTAAGGTGTGAGAGCCAAAATGAACTTTTTATGGCTTTAAATGCATTTTCAGCCTGATTGTACACTTCAGGTGAAAATGTCAAAATCTTCAAAATGAGCAAAAGCACAATGAAATTAATGCTTGAATCATCTTCATTTTGCTAACATACACTAATGACAGCAAAAAGTTTGAGTCTACAACATTTAGTTAAGGTGTGAGAGCCAAAATGAACTTTTTATGGCTTTAAATGCATTTTCAGCCCGATTGTACACTTCAGGTGAAAATGTCAAAATCTTCAAAATGAGCAAAAGCACAATAAAATTAATGCTTGAATCATCTTCATTTTGCTAAAATATACTAATGACAGCAAAAAGTTTGAGTCTACAACATTTAGTTAAGGTGTGAGAGCCAAAATGAACTTTTTATGGCTTTAAATGCATTTTCAGCCTGATTGTACACTTCAGGTGAAAATGTCAAAATCTTCAAAATGAGCAAAAGCACAATGAAATTAATGCTTGAATCATCTTCATTTTGCTAACATACACTAATGACAGCAAAAAGTTTGAGTCTACAACATTTAGTTAAGGTGTGAGAGCCAAAATGAACTTTTTATGGCTTTAAATGCATTTTCAGCCCGATTGTACACTTCAGGTGAAAATGTCAAAATCTTCAAAATGAGCAAAAGCACAATGAAATTAATGCTTGAATCATCTTCATTTTGCTAAAATACACTAATGACAGCAAAAAGTTTGAGTCTACAACATTTAGTTAAGGTGTGAGAGCCAAAATGAACTTTTTATGGCTTTAAATGCATTTTCAGCCTGATTGTACACTTCAGGTGAAAATGTCAAAATCTTCAAAATGAGCAAAAGCACAATGAAATTAATGCTTGAATCATCTTCATTTTGCTAACATACACTAATGACAGCAAAAAGTTTGAGTCTACAACATTTAGTTAAGGTGTGAGAGCCAAAATGAACTTTTTATGGCTTTAAATGCATTTTCAGCCCGATTGTACACTTCAGGTGAAAATGTCAAAATCTTCAAAATGAGCAAAAGCACAAAAAAATTAATGCTTGAATCATCTTCATTTTGCTAAAATATACTAATGACAGCAAAAAGTTTGAGTCTACAACATTTAGTTAAGGTGTGAGAGCCAAAATGAACTTTTTATGGCTTTAAATGCATTTTCAGCCTGATTGTACACTTCAGGTGAAAATGTCAAAATCTTCAAAATGAGCAAAAGCACAATGAAATTAATGCTTGAATCATCTTCATTTTGCTAACATACACTAATGACAGCAAAAAGTTTGAGTCTACAACATTTAGTTAAGGTGTGAGAGCCAAAATGAACTTTTTATGGCTTTAAATGCATTTTCAGCCCGATTGTACACTTCAGGTGAAAATGTCAAAATCTTCAAAATGAGCAAAAGCACAATGAAATTAATGCTTGAATCATCTTCATTTTGCTAAAATACACTAATGACAGCAAAAAGTTTGAGTCTACAACATTTAGTTAAGGTGTGAGAGCCAAAATGAACTTTTTATGGCTTTAAATGCATTTTCAGCCTGATTGTACACTTCAGGTGAAAATGTCAAAATCTTCAAAATGAGCAAAAGCACAATGAAATTAATGCTTGAATCATCTTCATTTTGCTAACATACACTAATGACAGCAAAAAGTTTGAGTCTACAACATTTAGTTAAGGTGTGAGAGCCAAAATGAACTTTTTATGGCTTTAAATGCATTTTCAGCCCGATTGTACACTTCAGGTGAAAATGTCAAAATCTTCAAAATGAGCAAAAGCACAATGAAATTAATGCTTGAATCATCTTCATTTTGCTAAAATACACTAATGACAGCAAAAAGTTTGAGTCTACAACATTTAGTTAAGGTGTGAGAGCCAAAATGAACTTTTTATTGCTTTAAACGCGTTTTCAGCCCCTAATTGTACACTTCAGGTGAAAATGTCAAAATCTTCAAAATGAGCAAAAGCACAATGAAATTAATGCTTGAATCATCTTCATTTTGCTAAAATACACTAATGACAGCAAAAAGTTTGAGTCTACAACATTTAGTTAAGGTGTGAGAGCCAAAATGAACTTTTTATGGCTTTAAATGCATTTTCAGCCTGATTGTACACTTCAGGTGAAAATGTCAAAACCTTCAAAATGAGCAAAAGCACAATGAAATTAATGCTTGAATCATCTTCATTTTGCTAAAATACACTAATGACAGCAAAAAGTTTGAGTCTACAACATTTAGTTAAGGTGTGAGAGCCAAAATGAACTTTTTATGGCTTTAAATGCATTTTCAGCCTGATTGTACACTTCAGGTGAAAATGTCAAAATCTTCAAAATGAGCAAAAGCACAATGAAATTAATGCTTGAATCATCTTAATTTTGCTAACATACACTAATGACAGCAAAAAGTTTGAGTCTACAACATTTAGTTAAGGTGTGAGAGCCAAAATGAACTTTTTATGGCTTTAAATGCATTTTCAGCCTGATTGTACACTTCAGGTGAAAATGTCAAAATCTTCAAAATGAGCAAAAGCACAATGAAATTAATGCTTGAATCATCTTCATTTTGCTAAAATACACTAATGACAGCAAAAAGTTTGAGTCTACAACATTTAGTTAAGGTGTGAGAGCCAAAATGAACTTTTTATGGCTTTAAATGCATTTTCAGCCTGATTGTACACTTCAGGTGAAAATGTCAAAATCTTCAAAATGAGCAAAAGCACAATGAAATTAATGCTTGAATCATCTTCATTTTGCTAACATACACTAATGACAGCAAAAAGTTTGAGTCTACAACATTTAGTTAAGGTGTGAGAGCCAAAATGAACTTTTTATGGCTTTAAATGCATTTTCAGCCCGATTGTACACTTCAGGTGAAAATGTCAAAATCTTCAAAATGAGCAAAAGCACAATAAAATTAATGCTTGAATCATCTTCATTTTGCTAAAATATACTAATGATAGCAAAAAGTTTGAGTCTACAACATTTAGTTAAGGTGTGAGAGCCAAAATGAACTTTTTATTGCTTTAAACGCGTTTTCAGCCCCTAATTGTACACTTCAGGTGAAAATGTCAAAATCTTCAAAATGAGCAAAAGCACAATGAAATTAATGCTTGAATCATCTTCATTTTGCTAAAATACACTAATGACAGCAAAAAGTTTGAGTCTACAACATTTAGTTAAGGTGTGAGAGCCAAAATGAACTTTTTATGGCTTTAAATGCATTTTCAGCCTGATTGTACACTTCAGGTGAAAATGTCAAAATCTTCAAAATGAGCAAAAGCACAATGAAATTAATGCTTGAATCATCTTCATTTTGCTAAAATATACTAATGACAGCAAAAAGTTTGAGTCTACAACATTTAGTTAAGGTGTGAGAGCCAAAATGAACTTTTTATTGCTTTAAACGCGTTTTCAGCCCCTAATTGTACACTTCAGGTGAAAATGTCAAAATCTTCAAAATGAGCAAAAGCACAATGAAATTAATGCTTGAATCATCTTCATTTTGCTAAAATACACTAATGACAGCAAAAAGTTTGAGTCTACAACATTTAGTTAAGGTGTGAGAGCCAAAATGAACTTTTTATGGCTTTAAATGCATTTTCAGCCTGATTGTACACTTCAGGTGAAAATGTCAAAATCTTCAAAATGAGCAAAAGCACAATGAAATTAATGCTTGAATCATCTTCATTTTGCTAACATACACTAATGACAGCAAAAAGTTTGAGTCTACAACATTTAGTTAAGGTGTGAGAGCCAAAATGAACTTTTTATGGCTTTAAATGCATTTTCAGCCCGATTGTACACTTCAGGTGAAAATGTCAAAATCTTCAAAATGAGCAAAAGCACAATGAAATTAATGCTTGAATCATCTTCATTTTGCTAACATACACTAATGACAGCAAAAAGTTTGAGTCTACAACATTTAGTTAAGGTGTGAGAGCCAAAATGAACTTTTTATGGCTTTAAATGCATTTTCAGCCTGATTGTACACTTCAGGTGAAAATGTCAAAATCTTCAAAATGAGCAAAAGCACAATGAAATTAATTTTGCTAAAATACACTAATGACAGCAAAAAGTTTGAGTCTACAACATTTAGTTAAGGTGTGAGAGCCAAAATGAACTTTTTTTGGTTTAAAATGCATTTTCAGCCTGATTGTACACTTCAGGTGAAAATGTCAAAATCTTCAAAATGAGCAAAAGCACAATACAATTAATGCTTGAATCATCTTCATTTTGCTAACATACACTAATGACAGCAAAAAGTTTGAGTCTACAACATTTAGTTAAGGTGTGAGAGCCAAAATGAACTTTTTATTGCTTTAAACGCGTTTTCAGCCCCTGATTGTACACTTCAGGTGAAAATGTCAAAATCTTCAAAATGAGCAAAAGCACAATGAAATTAATGCTTGAATCATCTTCATTTTGCTAAAATACACTAATGACAGCAAAAAGTTTGAATCTACAACATTTAGTTAAGGTGTGAGAGCCAAAATGAACTTTTTATGGCTTTAAAAGCATTTTCAGCCCGATTGTACACTTCAGGTGAAAATGTCAAAATCTTCTAAATGAGCAAAAGCACAATAAAATTAATGCTTGAATCATCTTCATTTTGCTAAAATATACTAATGACAGCAAAAAGTTTGAGTCTACAACATTTAGTTTAAGTGTGAGAGCCAAAATGAACTTTTTATTGCTTTAAATGCATTTTCAGCCTGATTGTACACTTCAGGTGAAAATGTCAAAATCTTCAAAATGAGCAAAAGCACAATGAAATTAATGCTTGAATCATCTTCATTTTGCTAACATACACTAATGACAGCAAAAAGTTTGAGTCTACAACATTTAGTTAAGGTGTGAGAGCCAAAGCGTCTAGTGCTCTACCGACTGAGCTAAATGGACATCTAAAGTATCAGTACTGTTTTTAAATATGTAGACAAAGCTATGACAAAGACTAGACAATATATCCCAGAATGAAAACAACCTCCCAATGTAAGGCTCGAACCCAAGACCCTGAGATTAAGAGTCTATTGCTCTACCGACTAAGCTAACTAGGATGCTACGGATTCAGTACTGTTTTTGAATATGTAGACAAAGCTATGAAAAATACTAGACTAAATATCCCACAAAAAAAAAACTCCCAACATTGGGCTCAAACCCATGACCCTGAGATTAAGAGTCTAGTGCTCTACCGACTGAGCTAACTAGGGTTGGATGGTTTCAGTACTGTTTTTGAATATGTAGTTAAAAATATGAAAAATACTAGACTAAATATCCCACAAAAAAAACAACTCCCAACATTGGGCTCGAACCCATGACCCTGAGATTAAGAGTATAGTGCTCTACCGACTGAAAAAACTTGGCTTCTACAGATTCAGTACTGTTTTTGAAAATGTAGACAAAACAATGAAAAATACTAGATTAAATATCCCACGAAAAAAAACCTCACAACATTGGGCTCGAACCCATGAACCTGAGATTAAGAGTCTTGTGCTCTACCAACTGTGCTAACTAGGCTTCTACGGATTCAGTACTGTTTTTGAATATGTAGACAAAGCTATGAAAAATACTAGACTAAATATCCCACAAAAAAAAAAAAAACTCCCAAGATTTGGCTCAAACCCATGACCCTGAGATTAAGAGTCTAGTGCTCTACCGACTGAGCTAACTGGGCATCTAAAGTATCAGTACTGTTTTTGAATATGTAGACAAAGCTATGACAAAGACTCGACAATATATCCTACAATAAGAACAACCTCCCAATGTAAGGCTCGAACAAAAGACCCTGAGATTAAGAGTCTATTGATCTACCGACTAAGCTAACTGGGCATCTAAAATATCAGTAATGTTTTTGAATACGTAGACAAAGCTATGACAAAACTAGTCAAAATATCCCACAAAAAAAAACAACCTCCCAATGTAAGTCTCAAACCCAAGACCCTGAGATTAAGAGTCTAGTGCTCTACCGACTGAGCTAACTAGGTTTCTACAGGTTCAGTACTGTTTTTGAATATGTAGACAAAGCTATGACAAAACTAGATCAAATATCGCACAAAACAAACACCCTCCAAATTTGGGCTTGAACCCAAGACCCTGAGATTAAGAGTCTAGTGCTCTACCGACTGAGCTAACTAGGATACTCCGGATTCAGTACTGTGTTTGGATATGTAGACAAAGCTATGAAAAATACTAGACTAAATATCCCACAAAAAAAAAAACTCCCAACATTGGGCTCAAAACTATGACCCTGAGGTTAAGAGTCTGGTGGTCTACGAACTGAGCTAACTGGGCTTCTACGGGTTCAGTACTGTTTTTGAATATATAGACAAAGCTATGACAAAACTCGACAAAATATCCCACAAAAAACAACAACCTCCCAACATTGGGCTCGAACCCATGACCTGAGATTGACAAACTCGTGCTCTACCGACTGAGCTAACTGTGCATTTAAAGTATCAGTACTGTTTTTGAATATGTAGACAAAGCTATGACAAAACTAGACAAAATATCCCACAAAAAAGAACAACCTCCCAATGTAAGTCTCAAACCCAAGACCCTGAGATTAAGAGTCTAGTGCTCTACCGACTGAGCTAACTAGGTTTCTACAGGTTCAGTACTGTTTTTGAATATGTAGACAAAGCTATGACAAAACTAGATCAAATATCGCACAAAACAAACACCCTCCAAATTTGGGCTTAAACCCAAGACCCTGAGATTAAGAGTCTAGTGCTCTACCGACTGAGCTAACTAGGATTCTCCAGATTCAGTACTGTGTTTGAATATGTAGACAAAGCTATGAAAAATAGTAGACGAAATATCCCACAAAAAAAAAACTCCCAACATTGGGCTCGAAACTATGACCCTGAGTTTAAGAGTCTATTGCTCTACCGACTAAGCTAATTGGGTATCTAAAATATCAGTACTGTTTTTGAATATGTAGACAAAGCTATGACAAAACTAGACAAAATATCCCAAAAAAAAAAACAACTCCCAATGTAAGTCTCAAACCCAAGACCCTGAGATTAAGAGTCTAGTGCTCTACCGACTCAGCTAACTAGGATGCTACGGATTCAGTACTGTTTTTGAATATGTAGACAAAGCTATGAAAAATCCTAGACTAAATATCCAACAAAAAAAAAACTCCCAACATTGGGCTCAAACCCATGACCCTGAGATTAAGAGTCTAGTGCTCTACCGACTGAGCTAACTAGGGTTGGATGGTTTCAGTACTGTTTTTAAATATGTAGACAAAGCTATGACAAAACTAGATCAAATATCGCACAAAACAAACACCCTCCAAATTTGGGCTTGAACCCAAGACCCGGAGATTAAGAGTCTAGTCCTCTACCGACTGAGCTAAATAGGATTCTCCGGATTCAGTACTGTTTTTGAATATGTAGTTAAAAATATGAAAAATACTAGACTAAATATCCCACAAAAAAAAAAAACTCCCAACATTGGGCTCGAACCCATGACCCTGAGATTAAGAGACTAGTGATCTACTGACTGAGCTAACTAGGTTTCTACGGATTCAGTACTGTTTTTGATTATGTAGACAAAGCTATGAAAAATACTAGACTAAATATCCCACAAAAAAAACAACTCCCAACATTGGGCTCGAACCCATGACCCTGAGATTAAGAGTCTAGTGATCTACTGACTGAGCTAACTAGGTTTCTACAGGTTCAGTACTGTTTTTGAAAATGTAGACAAAACAATGAAAAATACTAGATTAAATATCCCACGAAAAAAAACCTCACAACATTGGGCTGGAACCCATGAACCTGAGATTAAGAGTCTTGTGCTCTACCAACTGTGCTAACTAGGCTTCTACGGATTTCATTACTGTTTTTGAATATGTAGACAAAGCTATGAAAAATACTAGACTAAATATCCCACAAAAAAAAAAAAACTCCCAACATTTGGCTCAAACCCATGACCCTGAGATTAAGAGTCTAGTGCTCTACCGACTGAGCTAACTGGGCATCTAAAGTATCAGTACTGTTTTTGAATATGTAGACAAAGCTATGACAAAGACTCGACAATATATCCCACAATAAGAACAACCTCCCAATGTAAGGCTCGAACAAAAGACCCTGAGATTAAGAGTCTATTGATCTACCGACTAAGCTAACTGGGCATCTAAAATATCAGTAATGTTTTTGAATACGTAGACAAAGCTATGACAAAACTAGTCAAAATATCCCACAAAAAAAAACAACCTCCCAATGTAAGTCTCAAACCCAAGACCCTGAGATTAAGAGTCTAGTGCTCTACCGACTGAGCTAACTAGGTTTCTACAGGTTCAGTACTGTTTTTGAATATGTAGACAAAGCTATGACAAAACTAGATCAAATATCGCACAAAACAAACACCCTCCAAATTTGGGCTTGAACCCAAGACCCTGAGATTAAGAGTCTAGTGCTCTACCGACTGAGCTAACTAGGATACTCTGGATTCAGTACTGTGTTTGGATATGTAGACAAAGCTATGAAAAATACTAGACTAAATATCCCACAAAAAAAAAAACTCCCAACATTGGGCTCAAAACTATGACCCTGAGTTTAAGAGTCTGGTGGTCTACGAACTGAGCTAACTGGGCTTCTACGGGTTCAGTACTGTTTTTGAATATATAGACAAAGCTATGACAAAACTCGACAAAATATCCCACAAAAAAAAACAACCTCCCAACATTGGGCTCGAACCCAGACCTGAGATTGAGAAACTCGTGCTCTACCGACTGAGCTAACTGTGCATCTAAACTATTAGTACTGTTTTTGAATATGTAGATAAAGCTATGACAAAACTAGACAAAATATCCCACAAAAAAAAACAACCTCCCAATGTAAGTCTCAAACCCAAGACCCTGAGATTAAGAGTCTAGTGCTCTACCGACTGAGCTAACTAGTTTTCTACAGGTTCAGTACTGTTTTTGAATATGTAGACAAAGCTATGACAAAACTAGATCAAATATCGCACAAAACAAACACCCTCCAAATTTGGGCATGAACTCAAGACCCTGAGATTAAGAGTCTATTGCTCTACCGACTAAGCTAACTGGGCATCTAAAATATCAGTACTGTTTTTGAATATGTAGACAAAGCTATGACAAAACTAGACAAAATATCCCACAAAAAAAAAACAACCTCCCAATGTAAGTCTCAAACCCAAGACCCTGAGATTAAGAGTCTAGTGCTCTACCGACTGAGCTAACTAGGTTTCTACAGATTCAGTACTGTTTTTGAATATGTAGACAAAGCAATGAAAAATACTAGACTAAATATCCCACAAAAAAAAAACTCCCAACATTGGGCTCAAACCCATGACCCTGAGATTAAGAGTCTTGTGCTCTACCAACTGTCCTAACTAGGCTTCTACGGATTCAGTACTGTTTTTGATTATGTAGACAAAGCTATGAAAAATACTAGACTAAATATCCCACAAAAAAAAAAACTCCCAACATTTGGCTCAAACCCATGACCCTGAGATTAAGAGTCTAGTGCTCTACCGACTGAGCTAACTGGGCATCTAAAGTATCAGTACTGTTTTTGAATATGTAGACAAAGCTATGACAAAGACTCGACAATATATCCCAAAATAAGAACAACCTCCCAATGTAAGGCTCGAACCCAAGACCCTGAGATTAAGAGTCTATTGATCTACCGACTAAGCTAACTGGGCATCTAAAAAATCAGTAATGTTTTTGAATACGTAGACAAAGCTATGACAAAACTAGACAAAATATCCCACAAAAAAAAACAACCTCCCAATGTAAGTCTCAAACCCAAGACCCTGAGATTAAGAGTCTAGTGCTCTACCGACTCAGCTAACTAGGATGCTACGGATTCAGTACTGTTTTTGAATATGTAGACAAAGCTATGAAAAATACTAGACTAAATATCCCACAAAAAAAAAAAACTCCCAACATTTGGCTCAAACCCATGACCCTGAGATTAAGAGTGTAGTGCTCTACCGACTGAGCTAACTGGGCATCTAAAGTATCAGTACTGTTTTTGAATATGTAGTCAAAGCTATGACAAAGACTAGACAATATATCCCACAATAAAAACAACCTCCCAATGTAAGGCTCGAACCCAAAACCCTGAGATTAAGAGTCTATTGCTCTACCGACTAAGCTAACTGTGCATCTAAAATATCAGTACTGTTTTTGAATATGTAGACAAAGCTATGACAAAGCTAGACAAAATATCCCACAAAAAAAAACAACCTCCCAAAGTAAATCTCAAACCTAGGACCCTGAGATTAAGAGTTTAGTGCTCTACCGACTGAGCTAACTAGGCTTCTACGGGTTTAGTACTGTTTTTGAATATGTAGACAAAGCTATGACAAAACTAGATCAAATATCGCACAAAACAAACACCCTCCAAATGTGGGCTTGAACCCAAGAACCTGAGATTAAGAGTCTAGTGCTCTACCGACTGAGCTAACTAGGATACTCCAGATTCAGTACTGTTTTTGAATATGTAGACAAAGCTATGAAAAATACTAGACCAAATATCCCACAAAAAAAAAAACTCCCAACATTGGGCTCAAACCCATGACCCTGAGATTAAGATTCTAGTGCTCTACCGACTGAGCTAACTAGGATACTCCAGATTCAGTACTGTGTTTGAATATGTAGACAAAGCTATGAAAAATACTAGACTAAATATCCCACAAAAAAAAAACTCCCAACATTGGGCTCAAAACTATTACCCTTAGTTTAAGAGTCTGGTGGTCTACCGACTGAGCTAACTGGGCTTCTACAGGTTCAGTACTGTTTTTGAATATATAGACAAAGCTATGACAAAACTAGACAAAATATCCCACAAAAAAAAAACAACCTCCCAACATTGGGCTCGAACCCATGACCTGAGATTGAGAGTCTCATGCTCTACCGACTGAGCTAACTGTGCATCTAAAGTATCAGTACTGTTTTTGAATATGTAGACAAAGCTATGACAAAGACTAGACAATATATCTCACAATAAAAACAACCTCAGAATGTAAGGATCAAACCCAAGACCCTGAGATTAAGAGTCTATGACTCTACCGACTAAGCTAACTGGGCATCTAAAATATCAGTACTGTTTTTGAATATGTAGACAAAGCTATGACAAAACTAGACAAAATATCCCACAAAAAAAAACAACTCCCAATGTAAGTCTCAAACCCAAGACCCTGAGATTAAGAGTCTAGTGCTTTACCAACTGAGCTAACTAGGGTTGTATGGTTTCAGTACTGTTTTTAAATATGTAGACAAAGCTATGACAAAACTAGATCAAATATCGCACAAAGCAAACACCCTCCAAATTTGGGCTTGAACCCAAGACCCAGAGATTAAGAGTCTAGTGTTTTACCGACTGAGCTAACTAGGATTCTACGTATTCAGTACTGTTTTTGATTATGTAGTCAAAACTATGAAAAATACTAGACTAAATATCCCACCAAAAAAAAAAACTACCAAAATTGGGCTCAAACACTTGAACCTGAGATTAAGAGTCTAGTGCTCTACCGACTGAGCTAACTGGGCATCTAAAGTATCAGTACTGTTTTTGAATATGTAGACAAAGCTATGAAAAATACTAGACTAAATATCCCACAAAAAAAAACTCCCAACATTGGGCTTGAACCCATGACCCTGAGACTAAGAGTCTAGTGCTCTACCGACTGAGCTAACTAGGATTCTACGGATTCAGTACTGTTTTTGAATATGTAGACAAAGCTCTGAAAAATACTAGACTAAATATCCCACAAAAAAAAAAACCTCCCAATGTAAGTCTCAAACCCAAGACCCTGAGATTAAGAGTCTAGTGCTCTACCGACTCAGCTAACTAGGATGCTACAGATTCAGTACTGTTTTTGAATATGTAGACAAAGCTCTGAAAAATACTAGACTAAATATCCCACAAAAAAAAAAACCTCCCAACATTTGGCTCAAACCCATGACCCTGAGATTAACAGTGTAGTGCTCTACCGACTGAGCTAACTGGGCATCTAAAGTATCAGTACTGTTTTTGAATATGTAGTCAAAGCTATGACAAAGACTAGACAATATATCCCACAATAAAAACAACCTCCCAATGTAAGGCTCGAACCCAAGACCCTGAGATTAAGAGTCTAGTGCTCTACCGACTCAGCTAACTAGGATGCTATGGATTCAGTACTGTTTTTGAATATGTAGACAAAGCTATGAAAAATACTAGACTAAATATCCCACAAAAAAAAAACTCCCAACATTGGGCTCAAACCCATGACCCTGAGATTAAGAGTCTTGTGCTCTACCAACTGTCCTAACTAGGCTTCTACGGATTCAGTACTGTTTTTGATTATGTAGACAAAGCTATGAAAAATACTAGACTAAATATCCCACAAAAAAAAAAACTCCCAACATTTGGCTCAAACCCATGACCCTGAGATTAAGAGTCTAGTGCTCTACCGACTGAGCTAACTGGGCATCTAAAGTATCAGTACTGTTTTTGAATATGTAGACAAAGCTATGACAAAGACTCGACAATATATCCCAAAATAAGAACAACCTCCCAATGTAAGGCTCGAACCCAAGACCCTGAGATTAAGAGTCTATTGATCTACCGACTAAGCTAACTGGGCATCTAAAAAATCAGTAATGTTTTTGAATACGTAGACAAAGCTATGACAAAACTAGACAAAATATCCCACAAAAAAAAACAACCTCCCAATGTAAGTCTCAAACCCAAGACCCTGAGATTAAGAGTCTAGTGCTCTACCGACTGAGCTAACTAGGTTTCTACAGGTTCAGTACTGTTTTTGAATATGTAGACAAAGCTATGACAAAACTAGATCAAAAATCGCACAAAACAAACACCCTCCAAATTTGGGCTTGAACCCAAGACCCTGAGATTAAGAGTCTAGTGCTCTACCGACTGAGCTAACTAGGATTCTCCAGATTCAGTACTGTGTTTGAATATGTAGACAAAGCTATGAAAAATACTAGACGAAATATCCCACAAAAAAATTCCTCCCAACATTGGGCTCGAAACTATGACCCTGAGTTTAAGAGTCTATTGCTCTACCGACTAAGCTAATTGGGCATCTAAAATATCAGTACTGTTTTTGAATATGTAGACAAAGCTATGACAAAACTAGACAGAATATCCCACAAAAAAAACAACTCCCAATGTAAGTCTCAAACCCAAGACCCTGAGATTAAGAATCTAGTGCTCTACCGACTCAGCTAACTAGGATGCTACGGATTCAGTACTGTTTTTGAATATGTAGACAAAGCTATGAAAAATACTAGACTAAATATCCCACAAAAAAAAATAACTCCCAACATTTGAATCAAACCCATGACCCTGAGATTAAGAGTGTAGTGCTCTACCGACTGAGCTAACTGGGCATCTAAAGTATCAGTACTGTTTTTGAATATGTAGTCAAAGCTATGACAAAGACTAGACAATATATCCCACAATAAAAACAACCTCCCAATGTAAGGCTCGAACCCAAGACCCTGAGATTAAGAGTCTATTGCTCTACCGACTAAGCTAACTGTTTATCTAAAATATCAGTACTGTTTTTGAATATGTAGACAAAGCTATGACAAAGCTAGACAAAATATCCCACAAAAAAAAACAACCTCCCAAAGTAAATCTCAAACCCAGGACCCTGAGATTAAGAGTTTAGTGCTCTACCGACTGAGCTAACTAGGCTTCTACGGGTTTAGTACTGTTTTTGAATATGTAGACAAAGCTATGACAAAACTAGATCAAATATCGCACAAAACAAACACCCTCCAAATGTGGGCTTGAACCCAAGAACCTGAGATTAAGAGTCTAGTGCTCTACCGACTGAGCTAACTAGGATACTCCAGATTCAGTACTGTTTTTGAATATGTAGACAAAGCTATGAAAAATACTAGACCAAATATCCCACAAAAAAAAAAACTCCCAACATTGGGCTCAAACCCATGACCCTGAGATTAAGATTCTAGTGCTCTACCGACTGAGCTAACTAGGATACTCCAGATTCAGTACTGTGTTTGAATATGTAGACAAAGCTATGAAAAATACTAGACTAAATATCCCACAAAAAAAAAACTCCCAACATTGGGCTCAAAACTATTACCCTTAGTTTAAGAGTCTGGTGGTCTACCGACTGAGCTAACTGGGCTTCTACAGGTTCAGTACTGTTTTTGAATATATAGACAAAGCTATGACAAAACTAGACAAAATATCCCACAAAAAAAAAACAACCTCCCAACATTGGGCTCGAACCCATGACCTGAGATTGAGAGTCTCATGCTCTACCGACTGAGCTAACTGTGCATCTAAAGTATCAGTACTGTTTTTGAATATGTAGACAAAGCTATGACAAAGACTAGACAATATATCTCACAATAAAAACAACCTCAGAATGTAAGGATCAAACCCAAGACCCTGAGATTAAGAGTCTATGACTCTACCGACTAAGCTAACTGGGCATCTAAAATATCAGTACTGTTTTTGAATATGTAGACAAAGCTATGACAAAACTAGACAAAATATCCCACAAAAAAAAACAACTCCCAATGTAAGTCTCAAACCCAAGACCCTGAGATTAAGAGTCTAGTGCTCTACCGGCTCAGCTAACTAGGATGCTACGGATTCAGTACTGTTTTTGAATATGTAGACAAAGCGATGAAAAATACTAGACTAAATATCCTACAAAAAAAAAAACTCCCAACATTGGGCTCAAACCCATGAACCTTAGATTGAGAGTCTAGTGCTCTACCAATTGTGCTAACTAGGCTTCTACTGATTCAGTACTGTTTTTGAATATGTAGACAAAGCTATGAAAAATACTAGACTAAATATCCCACAAAAAAAAAAACTCCCAACATTGGGCTCGAACCCATGTCCCTGAGATTAAGAGTCTAGTGCTTTACCAACTGAGCTAACTAGGGTTGTATGGTTTCAGTACTGTTTTTAAATATGTAGACAAAGCTATGACAAAACTAGATCAAATATCGCACAAAGCAAACACCCTCCAAATTTGGGCTTGAACCCAAGACCCAGAGATTAAGAGTCTAGTGTTTTACCGACTGAGCTAACTAGGATTCTACGTATTCAGTACTGTTTTTGATTATGTAGTCAAAACTATGAAAAATACTAGACTAAATATCCCACCAAAAAAAAAAACTACCAAAATTGGGCTCAAACACTTGAACCTGAGATTAAGAGTCTAGTGCTCTACCGACTGAGCTAACTGGGCATCTAAAGTATCAGTACTGTTTTTGAATATGTAGACAAAGCTATGAAAAATACTAGACTAAATATCCCACAAAAAAAAACTCCCAACATTGGGCTTGAACCCATGACCCTGAGACTAAGAGTCTAGTGCTCTACCGACTGAGCTAACTAGGATTCTACGGATTCAGTACTGTTTTTGAATATGTAGACAAAGCTCTGAAAAATACTAGACTAAATATCCCACAAAAAAAAAAACCTCCCAACATTTGGCTCAAACCCATGACCCTGAGATTAAGAGTGTAGTGCTCTACCGACTGAGCTAACTGGGCATCTAAAGTATCAGTACTGTTTTTGAATATGTAGTCAAAGCTATGACAAAGACTAGACAATATATCCCACAATAAAAACAACCTCCCAATGTAAGGCTCGAACCCAAGACCCTGAGATTAAGAGTCTAGTGCAATACCGACTCAGCTAACTAGGATGCTACGGATTCAGTACTGTTTTTGAATATGTAGACAAAGCTATGAAAAATACTAGACTAAATATCCCACCAAAAAAAAACTCCCAACATTGGGCTCAAACCCATGACCCTGAGATTAAGAGTCTTGTGCTCTACCAACTGTCCTAACTAGGCTTCTACAGATTCAGTACTGTTTTTGATTATGTAGTCAAAACTATGAAAAATACTAGACTAAATATCCCACCAAAAAAAAAAACTACCAAAATTGGGCTCAAACACTTGAACCTGAGATTAAGAGTCTAGTGCTCTACCAACTGAGCTAACTGGGCATCTAAAGTATCAGTACTGTTTTTGAATATGTAGACAAAGCTATGAAAAATACTAGACTAAATATCCCACAAAAAAACCCTCCCAACATTGGGCTTGAACCCATGACCCTGAGATTAAGAGTGTAGTGCTCTACCGACTGAGCTAACTAGGATTCTAAGGATTCAGTACTGTTTTTGAATATGTAGATAAAGCTATGAAAAATACTAGACTAAATATCCCACAAAAAAAAAACTCCCAACATTGGGCTCAAACCCATGAACCTGAGATTTAGAGTCTAGTAATCTACCAACTGTGCTAACTAGGCTTCTACGGATTCAGTACTGTTTTTGAATATGTAGACAAAGCTATGAAAAATACTAGACTAAATATCCCACAAAAAAAAAACTCCCAACATTGGGCTCAAAACCATGAACCTGAGATTTAGAGTCTAGTAATCTACCAACTGTGCTAAATAGGCTTCTACGGATTCAGTACTGTTTTTGAATATGTAGACAAAGCTATGACAAAGACTCGACAATATATCCCAAAATAAAAACAACCTCCCAATGTAAGGCTCGAACCTAAGACCCTGAGATTAAGAGTCTATTGATCTACAGACTAAGCTAACTGGGCATCTAAAATATCAGTAATGTTTTTGAATATGTAGACAAAGCTATGACAAAACTAGACAAAAAATCCCACAAAAAAAACAACCTCCCAATGTAAGTCTCAAACCCAAGACCCTGAGATTAAGAGTCTAGTGCTCTACCGACTGAGCTAACTAGGTTTCTACAAGTTCAGTACTGTTTTTGAATATGTAGACAAAGCTATGACAAAACTAGATCAAATATCGCACAAAACAAACACCCTCCAAATTTGGGCTTGAACCCAAGACCCTGAGATTAAGAGTCTAGTGCTCTACCGACTGAGCTAACTAGGATTCTCCAGATTCAGTACTGTGTTTGAATATGTAGACAAAGCTATGAAAAATACTAGAAGAAATATCCCACAAAAAAAATATTCCCAACATTTGGCTCGAAACTATGACCCTGAGTTTAAGAGTCTAGTGGTTTACCGACTAAGCCAACTGGGCTTCTACGGGTTCAGTACTGTTTTTGAATATGTAGACAAAGCTATGACAAAACTAGACAAAATATCCCACAAAAAAAAAAAAACTCCCAACATTGGGCTTGAACCCATGACCAGAGATTGAGAGTCTAGTGCTCTACCAACTGTGCTAACTAGGCTTCTACGGATTCAGTACTGCTTTTGAATATGTAGACAAAGCTATGAAAAATACTAGACTAAATATCCCACAAAAAAAAAAACTCCCAAAATTGGGCTCAAACCCATGACCCTGAGATTAATAGTCTAGTGCTCTACCGACTGAGCTAACTAGGGTTGTATGGTTTCAGTACTGTTTTTAAATATGTAGACAAAGCTATGACAAAGACGACAATATATCCCACAATAAAAACAACCTCCCAATGTAAGGCTCGAAGCCAAGACCCTGAGATTAAGAGTCTATTGCTCTACCGACTAAAATAACTGGGCATCTAAAATATCAGTACAAACATTGGGCTCGAACCCATGACCTTGAGATTAAGAGTCTAGTGCTCTACCGACTGAGCTAACTGGGCATCTAAAGTATCAGTACTGTTTTTGAATATGTAGACAAAGCTATGACAAAGACTAGACAATATATCCCACAATAAAAACAACCTCAGAATGTAAGGCTCGAACCCAAGACCCTGAGATAAAGAGTCTATTGCTCTACCGACTAAGCTAACTGGGCATCTAAAATATCAGTACTGTTTTTGAATATGTAGACAAAGCTATGACAAAACTAGACAAAATATCCCACAAAAAAAACAACTCCCGATGTAAGTCTCATACCCCAAACCATGAGATTAAGAGTATAGCGCTCTACCGACTGAGCTAACTAGGATGCTACGGATTCAGTACTGTTTTTGAATATGTAGACAAAGCTATGAAAAATACTAGACTAAATATCCCACAAAAAAAAAACTCCCAACATTGGGCTCAAACCCATGACCCTGAGATTAAGAGTGTAGTGCTCTACCGACTGAGCTAACTGGGCATCTAAAGTATCAGTACTGTTTTTGAATATGTAGTCAAAGCTATGACAAAGACTAGACAATATATCCCACAAAAAAAACAACCTCCAAATTTGGCCTTGAACCCAAGACCCTGAGATTAAGAGTCTAGTGCTCTACCGACTGAGGTAACTAGGCTTCTACAGATTCAGTACTGTTTTTGAATATGTAGACAAAGCTATGAAAAATACTAGACTAAATAACCCACAAAAAACAAACCTCCCAATATTGGGCTCGAACCCATGACCTAAGATTGAGAGTCTCGTGTTCTACCGACTGAGCTAACTGGGCATCTAAAGTATCAGTACTGTTTTTGAATATGTAGACAAAGCTATGAAAAATACTAGACTAAATATCCCACAAAAAAAAAACCTCCCAACATTGGGCTCAAACCCATGAACCTGAGATTGAGAGTCTAGTAATCTACCAACTGTGTTAACTAGGCTTCTACGGATTCAGTACTGTTTTTGTATATGTAGTCAAAGCTATGAAAAATACTAGACAATATATCCCACAATAAAAACAACCTCAGAATGTAAGGCTCAAACCCAAGACCCTGAGATTAAGAGTATATTGCTCTACCGACTAAGCTAACTGGGCATCTAAAATATCAGTACTGTTTTTGAATATGTAGACAAAGCTATGACAAAACTAGACAAAATATCCCACAAAAAAAACAACTCCCAATGTAAGTCTCAAACCCAAGACCCTGAGATTAAGAGTCTAGTGCTCTACCGGCTCAGCTAACTAGGATGCTACGGTTCAGTACTGTTTTTGAATATATAGACAAAGCTATGAAAAATACTAGACTAAATATCCCACAAAAAAAAAAAACTCCCAACATTGGGCTCAAACCAATGAACCTGAGATTGACAGTCTAGTGCTCTACCGACTGAGCTAACTAGGATTCTCTGGATTCAGTACTGTGTTTGAATATGTAGACAAAGCTATGAAAAATACTAGACTAAATATCCAACAAAAAAAAAAACTCCCAACATTTGGCTCAAACCCATGACCCTGAGATTAAGAGTGTAGTGCTCTACCGACTGAGCTAACTGGGCATCTAAAGTATCAGTACTGTTTTTGAATATGTAGTCAAAGCTATGACAAAGACTAGACAATATATCCCACAATAAAAACAACCTCCCAATTTAAGGCGCGAACGCAAGACCCTGAGATTAAGAGTCTATTGCTCTACCGACTAAGCTAACTGGGCATCTAAAGGACCAGTACTGTTTTTGAATATGTAGACAAAGCTATGACAAAGACGACAATATATCCCACAAAAAAAACAACCTCAGAATGTAAGTCTCAAAACCCAAACCCTGAGATTAAGAGTCTAGTGCTCTACCGACTGAAATAACTAGGATGCTACGGATTCAGTAGTGTTTTTGAATATGTAGACAAAGCTATGACAAAACTAGATCAAATATCGCACAAAACAAACACCCTCCAAATTTGAGCTTGAACCCAAGACCCTGAGATTAAGAGTCTAGTGCTCTACCGACTGAGCTAACTAGGATTCTCCAGATTCAGTACTGTGTTTCAATATGTAGACAAAGCTATGAAAAATACTAGAAATATCCCACAAAAAAAAAAACTCCCAATATTGGGCTCGAAACTATGACCCTGAGTTTAAGAGTCTAGTGGTTTACCGACTGAGCCAACTGGGCTTCTACGGGTTCAGTACTGTTTTTGAATATGTAGACAAAGCTATGACAAAACTAGACAAAATATCCCACAAAAAAAAAAAAACCTCCCAACATTGGGCTTGAACCCATGACCAGAGATTGAGAGAATAGTGCTCTACCGACTGAGCTAACTGGGCATCTAAAGTATCAGTCCTGTTTTTGAATATGTAGACAAAGCTATGAAAAATACTAGACTAAATATCCCACAAAAAAAAAACTCCTAACATTGGGCTCAAAACAATGAACCTGAGATTGAGAGTCTAGTGCTCTACCAACTGTGCTAACTAGGCTTCTACGGAGTCCATACTGTTTTTGAATATGTAGTCAAAGCTATGAAAAATACTAGACTACATATCCCACAAAATAAAAACCTCCCAACATTGGGCTCTAACCCATGACCCTGAGATTAAGAGTCTAGTGATCTACTGATTGAGCTAACTAGGTTTCTACAGGATCAGTACTGTTTTTGATTATGTAGACAAAGCTATGAAAAATACTAGACTAAATATCCCACAAAAAAAAAACTCCCAACATTGGGCTCAAACCCATGAACCTGAGATTGAGAGTCTAGTGCTCTACCAACTGTGTTAACTAGGCTTCTACGGATTCAGTACTGTTTTTGAATATGTAGACAAAGCTATGAAAAATACTAGACTAAATATCCCACAAAAAAAAAACTCCTAACATTAGGCTCAAACCCATGATCCTGAGATTAAGAGTCTAGTGCTCTACCAACTGTGCTAACTAGGCTTCTACGGAGTCCATACTGTTTTTGAATATGTAGTCAAAGCTATGAAAAATACTAGACTACATATCCCACAAAATAAAAACCTCCCAACATTGGGCTCTAACCCATGACCCTGAGATTAAGAGTCTAGTGATCTACTGATTGAGCTAACTAGGTTTCTACAGGTTCAGTACTGTTTTTGATTATGTAGACAAAGCTATGAAAAATACTAGACTAAATATCCCACAAAAAAAAAACTCCCAACATTGGGCTCAAACCCATGAACCTGAGATTGAGAGTGTAGTGCTCTACCAACTGTGTTAACTAGGCTTCTACGGATTCAGTACTGTTTTTGAATATGTAGACAAAGCTATGAAAAATACTAGACTAAATATCCCACAAAAAAAAAACTCCTAACATTGGGCTCGAAACCATGACCCTGAGATTAAGATTCTAGTGCTCTACCGACTGAGCTAACTAGGATTCTATGGATTCAGTACAGTTTTTGAATATGTAGACAAAGCTATGAAAAATACTAGACTAAATATCCCACAAAAAAAAAACTCCCAACATTGGACTCAAACCCATGAACCTGAGATTGAGAGTCTAGTAATCTATCAACTGTGCTAACTAGGCTTCTACGAATTCAGTACTGTGTTTGAATATGTAGACAAAGCTATGAAAAATACTAGACTAAATATCCCATAAAAAAAAACCTCCCAACATTGGGCTCAAAACTATGACCCTGAGTTTAAGAGTCCAGTGCTCTACCGACTGAGCTAACTGGGCTTCTACGGGTTCAGTACTGTTTTTGAATATATAGACAAAGCTATGACAAAACTAGACAAAATATCCCACAAAAAAAAACAACCTCCCAACATTGGGCTCGAACCCATGACCTGAGATTGAGAGTCTCGTGCGCTACCGACTGAGCTAACTGGGCATCTAAAGTATCAGTACTGTTTTTGAATATGTAGACAAAGCTATGACAAAGACTAAATATATCCCACAATAAAAACAACCTCAGCATGTAAGGCTCAAACCCAAGACCCTGAGATTAAGAGTCTATTGCTCTACCGACTAAGCTAACTGGGCATCTAAAATATCAGTACTGTTTTTGAATATGTAGACAAAGCTATGAAAAATACTAGACTAAATATCCCACAAAAAAAAAAACTCCCAACATTGGGCTCAAACCCATGAACCTGAGATTGAGAGTGTAGTGCTATACCAACTGTGCTAACTAGGCTTCTACGGATTCAGTACTGTTTTTGAATATGTAGACAAAGCTATGAAAAATACAAGACTAAATATCCAGCAAAAAAAAAACTCCCAACATTGGACTCGAACCCATGACCCTGAGATTAAGATTCTAGTGCTCTACCGACTGAGCTAACCAGGGTCGTATGGTTTCAGTACTGTTTTTAAATTTGTAGACAAAGCTATGACAAAACTAGATCAAATATCGCACAAAACAAACACCCTCCAAATTTGGGCTTGAACCCAAGACCCAGAGATTAAGAGCCTAGTGTTTTACCGATTGAGCTAACTAGGATTCTACGGATTCAGTACTGTTTTTGAATATGTAGACAAAGCTATGAAAAATACTAGACTAAATATCCCACAAAAAAAAAACTCCCAACATTGGGCTCAAACCCATGAACCTGAGATTGAGAGTCTAGTGCTCTACCAACTGTGTTAACTAGGCTTCTACGGATTCAGTACTGTTTTTGAATATGTAGACACAGCTATGAAAAATACTAGACTAAATATCCCACAAAAAAAAACTCCTAACATTGGGCTTGAACCCATGACCCTGAGATTAAGAGTCTAGTGCTCTACCGACTGAGCTAACTAGGATTCTACGTATTCAGTACTGTTTTTGAATATGTAGACAAAGCTATGAAAAAAACTAGACTAAATATCCCACAAAAAAAAAAACTCCCAACATAGGGCTCAAACCCATGAACCTGAGATTGAGAGTCTAGTAATCTACCAACTGTGCTAACTAGGCTTCTACGGATTCAGTACTGTTTTTGAAAATGTAGACAAAACTATGAAAAATACTAGATTAAATATCCTGCGAAAAAAAAATTCACAACATTGGGCTCGAACCCATGAACCTGAGATTAAGAGTCTTGTGCTCTACCAACTGTGCTAACTAGGCTTCTACGGATTCAGTACTGTTTTTTTAATATGTAGACAAAGCTATGAAAAATACTAGACTAAATATCCCACAAAAAAAAAAAACTCCCAACATTGGGCTCAAACCCATGAACCTGAGATTGAGAGTCTAGTGCTCTACCAACTGTGCTAACTAGGCTTCTACAGATTCAGTACTGTTTTTGAATATGTAGACAAAGCTATGAAAAATACTAGACTAAATATCCCACAAAAAAAAAAACTCCCAACATTGGGCTCGAACCCATGACCCTGAGATTAAGAGTATAGTGCTCTACCGACTGAAAAAACTTGGCTTCTACAGATTCAGTACTGTTTTTGAAAATGTAGACAAAACAATGAAAAATACTAGATTAAATATCCCACGAAAAAAAACCTCACAACATTGGGCTCGAACCCATGAACCTGAGATTAAGAGTCTTGTGCTCTACCGACTGAGCTAACTTCGCTTCTACAGATTCAGTACTGTTTTTGAAAATGTAGACAAAACTATGAAAAATACTAGATTAAATATCCCACGAAAAAAAAACTCACAATATTGGGCTCTAACCCATGAACCTGAGATTAGGAGTCTAGTGCTCTACCGACTGAGTTTACTAGGGTTGTATGGTTTCAGTACTGTTTTTGAATATGTAGACAAAGCTATGACAAAACTAGATCAAATATCGCACAAAACAAACACCCTCAAAATTTGGGCTTGAACCCAAGACCCTGAGATTAAGAGTCTAGTGCTCTACCGACTGAGCTAACTAGGATTCTCCAGATTCAGTACTGTGTTTGAATATGTAGACAAAGCTATGAAAAATACTAGACTAAATATCCTACAACAAAAAAAACTCCCAACATTGGGCTCAAAACTATGACCCTGAGTTTAAGAGTCTGGTGGTCTACCGACTGAGCTAACTGGGCTTCTACGGGTTCAGTACTGTTTTTGAATATATAAACAAAGCTATGACAAAACTAGACAAAATATCCCACAAAAAAAAACAACCCCCCAACATTGGGATCGAACGCATGACCTGAGATTGAGAGTCTCGTGCTCTACCGACTGAGCTAACTGTGTATCTAAAGTATCAGTACTGTTTTTGAATATGTAGTCAAAGCTATGACAAAGACTAGACAATATATCCCACAATAAAAACAACCTCCCAATTTAAGGCTCGAACGCAAGACCCTGAGATTGAGAGTTTATTGCTCTACCGACTAAGCTAACTGGGCATCTAAAATATCAGTACTGTTTTTGAATATGTAGACAAAGCTATGACAAAACTAGACAAAATATCCCACCAAAAAAAACAACCTCCCAATATAAATCTCAAACCCAAGACCCTGAGATTAAGAGTCTAGTGCTCTACCGACTGAGCTAACTAGGCTTCTACAGGTTTAGTACTGTTTTTGAATATGTAGACAATGCTATGACAAAAGTAGATCAAATATCGCACAAAACAAACACCCTCCAAATGTGGGTTTGAACCCAAAAACCTGAGATTAAGAGTCTAGTGCTCTACCGACTGAGCTAACTAAGATTCTCTGGATTCAGTACTGTGTTTTAATATGTAGACAAAGCTATGAAAAATACTAGACTAAATATCCCACAAAAAAAAAACTCCCAACATTGGGCTCAAAACTATGACCCTGAGTTTAAGAGTCTAGTGCTCTACCGACTGAGCTAACTGGGCTTCTACGGGTTCAGTACTGTTTTTGAATATATAGACAAAGCTATGACAAAACTAGAAAAAATATCCCACAAAAAAAAACAACCTCCCAACATTGGGCTCGAACCCATGACCTGAGATTGAGAGTCTCGTGCGCTACCGACTGAACTAACTGGGCATCTAAAGTATCAGTACTGTTTTTGAATATGTAGACAAAGCTATGACAAAACTAGACAAAATATCCCACAAAAAAAACAACTCCCAATGTAAGTCTCAAACCCAAGACCCTGAGATTAAGAGTCTAGTGCTCTACCGGCTCAGCTAACTAGTATGCTACGGATTCAGTACTGTTTTTGAATATGTAGACAAAGCTATGAAAAATACTAGACTAAATATCCCACAAAAAAAAAAACTCCCAACATTGGGCTCAAACCCATGAACCTGAGATTGAGAGTGTAGTGCTATACCAACTGTGCTAACTAGGCTTCTACGGATTCAGTACTGTTTTTGAATATGTAGACAAAGCTATGAAAAATACAAGACTAAATATCCAGCAAAAAAAAAACTCCCAACATTGGACTCGAACCCATGACCCTGAGATTAAGAGTCTAGTGCTCTACCGACTGAGCTAACCAGGGTCGTATGGTTTCAGTACTGTTTTTAAATTTGTAGACAAAGCTATGACAAAACTAGATCAAATATCGCACAAAACAAACACCCTCCAAATTTGGGCTTGAACCCAAGACCGAGAGATTAAGAGCCTAGTGTTTTACCGACTGAGCTAACTAGGATTCTACGGATTCAGTACTGTTTTTGAATATGTAGACAAAACTATGAAAAATACTAGATTAAATATCCCACGAAAAAAAAACTCACAACATTGGGCTCGAACCCATGAACCTGAGATTAAGAGTCTTGTGCTCTACCAACTGTGCGAACTAGGCTTCTACGGATTCAGTACTGTTTTTGAATATGTAGACAAAGCTATGAAAAATACTAGACTAAATATCCCACAAAAAAAAAAAACTCCCAACATTGGGCTCAAACCCATGACCCTGAGATTAAGAGTCTAGTGCTCTACCGACTGAGCTAACTGGGCTTCTACGGGTTCAGTACTGTTTTTGAATATATAGACAAAGCTATGACAAAACTACACAAAATATCCCACAAAAAAAAACAACCTCCCAACATTGGGCTCGAACCCATGACCTGAGATTGAGAGTCTCGTGCGCTACCGACTGAGCTAACTAGGATTCTACGTATTCAGTACTGTTTTTGAATATGTAGACAAAGCTATGAAAAAAACTAGACTAAATATCCCACAAAAAAAAAAACTCCCAACATAGGGCTCAAACCCATGAACCTGAGATTGAGAGTCTAGTAATCTACCAACTGTGCTAACTAGGCTTCTACGGATTCAGTACTGTTTTTGAAAATGTAGACAAAACTATGAAAAATACTAGATTAAATATCCTGCAAAAAAAAACTCACAACATTGGGCTCGAACCCATGAACCTGAGATTAAGAGTCTTGTGCTCTACCAACTGTGCTAACTAGGCTTCTACGGATTCAGTACTGTTTTTGAATATGTAGACAAAGCTATGAAAAATACTAGACTAAATATCCCACAAAAAAAAAAAAACTCCCAACATTGGGCTCAAACCCATGAACCTGAGATTGAGAGTCTAGTGCTCTACCAACTGTGCTAACTAGGCTTCTACAGATTCAGTACTGTTTTTGAATATGTAGACAAAGCTATGAAAAATACTAGACTAAATATCCCACAAAAAAAAAAACTCCCAACATTGGGCTCGAACCCATGACCCTGAGATTAAGAGTATAGTGCTCTACCGACTGAAAAAACTTGGCTTCTACAGATTCAGTACTGTTTTTGAAAATGTAGACAAAACAATGAAAAATACTAGATTAAATATCCCACGAAAAAAAACCTCACAACATTGGGCTCGAACCCATGAACCTGAGATTAAGAGTCTTGTGCTCTACCGACTGAGCTAACTTCGCTTCTACAGATTCAGTACTGTTTTTGAAAATGTAGACAAAACTATGAAAAATACTAGATTAAATATCCCACGAAAAAAAAAACTCACAATATTGGGCTCTAACCCATGAACCTTAGATTAGGAGTCTAGTGCTCTACCGACTGAGTTTACTAGGGTTGTATGGTTTCAGTACTGTTTTTGAATATGTAGACAAAGCTATGACAAAACTAGATCAAATATCGCACAAAACAAACACCCTCAAAATTTGGGCTTGAACCCAAGACCCTGAGATTAAGAGTCTAGTGCTCTACCGACTGAGCTAACTAGGATTCTCCAGATTCAGTACTGTGTTTGAATATGTAGACAAAGCTATGAAAAATACTAGACTAAATATCCTACAACAAAAAAAACTCCCAACATTGGGCTCAAAACTATGACCCTGAGTTTAAGAGTCTGGTGGTCTACCGACTGAGCTAACTGGGCTTCTACGGGTTCAGTACTGTTTTTGAATATATAGACAAAGCTATGACAAAACTAGACAAAATATCCCACAAAAAAAAACAACCTCCCAACATTGGGATCGAACGCATGACCTGAGATTGAGAGTCTCGTGCTCTACCGACTGAGCTAACTGTGTATCTAAAGTATCAGTACTGCTTTTGAATATGTAGACAAAGCTATGACAAAGACTAGACAATATATCCCACAATAAAAACAACCTCAGAATGTTAGGCTCAAACCCAAGACCCTGAGATTAAGAGTCTATTGCTCTACCGACTAAACTAACTGGGCATCTAAAATATCAGTACTGTTTTTGAATATGTAGACAAAGCTATGACAAAACTAGATCAAATATCGCACAAAACAAACACCCTCCAAATTTGGGCTTGAACCCAAGACCCTGAGATTAAGAGTCTAGTGCTCTACCGACTGAGCTAACTAGGATTCTCCAGATTCAGTACTGTGTTTGAATATGTAGACAAAGCTATGAAAAATACTAGAAGAAATATCCCACAAAAAAAAAAATCCCAACATTGGGCTCGAAACTATGACCCTGAGTTTAAGAGTCTAGTGGTTTACCGACTGAGCCAACTGGGCTTCTACGGGTTCAGTACTGTTTTTGAATATGTAGACAAAGCTATGACAAAACTAGACAAAATATCCCACAAAAAAAAAAAACTCCCAACATTGGGCTTGAACCCTTGACCAGAGATTGAGAGAATAGTGCTCTACCGACTGAGCTAACTGGGCATCTAAAGTATCAGTACTGTTTTTGAATATGTAGACAAAGCTATGAAAAATACTAGACTAAATATCCCACAAAAAAAAAAAAACTCCCAACACTTGGCTCAAACCCATGACCCAGATATTAAGAGCCTAGTGTTTTACCGACTGAGCTAACTAGGATTGTACAGATTCAGTACTGTTTTTGAATATGTAGACAAAGCTATGAAAAATACTAGACTAAATATCCCACAAAAAAAACAACTCCCAACATTGGGCTCAAAACCATGAACCTGAGATTGAGAGTCTAGTGCTCTACCAACTGTGCTAACTAGGCTTCTACGGAGTCCATACTGTTTTTGAATATGTAGTAAAAGCTATGAAAAATACTAGACTACATATCCCACAAAATAAAAACCTCCCAACATTGGGCTCGAACCCATGACCCTGAGATTAAGAGTCTAGTGATCTACTGATTGAGTTAACTAGGTTTCTACAGGTTCGGTACTGTTTTTGATTATGTAGACAAAGCTATGAAAAATACTAGACTAAATATCCCACAAAAAAAAACTCCCAACATTGGGCTCAAACCCATGAACCTGAGATTGAGAGTCTAGTGCTCTACCAACTGTGTTAACTAGGCTTCTACGGATTCAGTACTGTTTTTGAATATGTAGACAAAGCTATGAAAAATACTAGACTAAATATCCCACAAAAAAAAAACTCCTAACATTAGGCTCAAACCCATGACCCTGAGATTAAGAGTCTAGTGCTCTACCAACTGTGCTAACTAGGCTTCTACTGAGTCCATACTGTTTTTGAATATGTAGTCAAAGCTATGAAAAATACTAGACTACATATCCCACAAAATAAAAACCTCCCAACATTGGACTCGAACCCATGACCCTGAGATTAAGAGTCTAGTGATCTACTGATTGAGCTAACTAGGTTTATACAGGTTCAGTACTGTTTTTGATTATGTAGACAAAGCTATGAAAAATACTAGACTAAATATCCCACAAAAAAAAAACTCCCAACATTGGGCTCAAACCCATGAACCTGAGATTGAGAGTCTAGTGCTCTACCAACTGTGTTAACTAGGCTTCTACGGATTCAGTACTGTTTTTGAATATGTAGACAAAGCTATGAAAAATACTAGACTAAATATCCCACAAAAAAAAAACTCCTAACATTGGGCTCGAAACCATGACCCTGAGATTAAGATTCTAGTGCTCTACCGACTGAGCAAACTAGGATTCTATGGATTCAGTACAGTTTTTGAATATGTAGACAAAGCTATGAAAAATACTAGACTAAATATCCCACAAAAAAAAAACTCCCAAAATTGGACTCAAACCCATGAACCTGAGATTGAGAGTCTAGTAATCTATCAACTGTGCAAACTAGGCTTCTACGAACTCAGTACTGTTTTTGTATATGTAGTCAAAGCTATGAAAAATACTAGACTAAATATCCCACAAAAAAAAAACTCCTAACATTAGGCTCAAACCCATGACCCTGAGATTAAGAGTCTAGTGCTCTACCGACTGAGCTAACTGGGCTTCTACGGGTTCAGTACTGTTTTTGAATATATAGACAAAGCTATGACAAAACTAGACAAAATATCTCACAAAAAAAAACAACCTCCCAACATTGGGCTCGAACCCATGACCTGAGATTGAGAGTCTCGTGCGCTACCGACTGAGCTAACTGGGCATCTAAAGTATCAGTACTGTTTTTGAATATGTAGACAAAGCTATGACAAAGACTAAATATATCCCACAATAAAAACAACCTCAGCATGTAAGGCTCAAACCCAAGACCCTGAGATTAAGAGTCTATTGCTCTACCGACTAAGCTAACTGGGCATCTAAAATATCAGTACTGTTTTTGAATATGTAGACAAAGCTATGACAAAACTAGACAAAATATCCCACAAAAAAAACAACTCCCAATGTAAGTCTCAAACCCAAGACCCTGAGATTAAGAGTTTAGTGCTCTACCGGCTCAGCTAACTAGTATGCTACGGATTCAGTACTGTTTTTGAATATGTAGACAAAGCTATGAAAAATCCTAGACTAAATATCCAGCAAAAAAAAAACTCCCAACATTGGACTCGAACCAATGACCCTGAGATTAAGAGTCTAGTGCTCTACCGACTGAGCTAACCAGGGTCGTATGGTTTCAGTACTGTTTTTAAATTTGTAGACAAAGCTATGACAAAACTAGATCAAATATCGCACAAAACAAACACCCTCCAAATTTGGGCTTGAACCCAAGACCCAGAGATTAAGAGCCTAGTGTTTTACCGACTGAGCTAACTAGGATTCTACGGATTCAGTACTGTTTTTGAATATGTAGACAAAACTATGAAAAATACTAGATTAAATATCCCACGAAAAAAAAACTCACAACATTGGGCTCGAACCCATGAACCTGAGATTAAGAGTCTTGTGCTCTACCAACTGTGCGAACTAGGCTTCTACGGATTCAGTACTGTTTTTGAATATGTAGACAAAGCTATGAAAAATACTAGACTAAATATCCCACAAAAAAAAAAAACTCCCAACATTGGGCTCAAACCCATGACCCTGAGATTAAGAGTCTAGTGCTCTACCGACTGAGCTAACTTCGCTTCTACAGATTCAGTACTGTTTTTGAAAATGTAGACCCAACTATGAAAAATACTAGATTAAATTTCCCACGAAAAAAAACCTCACAATATTGGGCTCGAACCCATGAACCTGAGATTAGGAGTCTAGTGCTCTACCGACTGAGTTCACTAGGGTTGTATGGTTTCAGTAGTTTTTGAATATGTAGACAAAGCTATGACAAAACTAGATCAAATATCGCACAAAACAAACACCCTCAAAATTTGGGCTTGAACCCAAGACCCTGAGATTAAGAGTCTAGTGCTCTACCGACTGAGCTAACTAGGATTCTCCAGATTCAGTACTGTGTTTGAATATGTAGACAAAGCTATGAAAAATACTAGACTAAATATCCTACAAAAAAAAAACTCCCAACATTGGGCTCAAAACTATGACCCTGAGTTTAAGAGTCTGGTGGTCTACCGACTGAGCTAACTGGGCTTCTACGGGTTCAGTACTGTTTTTGAATATATAGACAAAGCTATGACAAAACTAGACAAAATATCCCACAAAAAAAAACAACCTCCCAACATTGGGATCGAACGCATGACCTGAGATTGAGAGTCTCGTGTTCTACCGACTGAGCTAACTGGGCATCTAAAGTATCAGTACTTTTTTTGAATATGTAGACAAAGCTATGAAAAATACTAGACTAAATATCCCACAAAAAAAAAAACTCCCAACATTGGGCTCAAACCCATGAACCTGAGATTGAGAGGCTAGTAATTTACCAACTGTGTTAACTAGGCTTCTACGGATTCAGTACTGTTTTTGTATATGTAGTCAAAGCTATGAAAAATACTAGACAATATATCCCACAATAAAAACAACCTCAGAATGTAAGGCCCAAACCCAAGACCCTGAGATTAAGAGTATATTGCTCTACCGACTAAGCTAACTGGGCATCTAAAATATCAGTACTGTTTTTGAATATGTAGACAAAGCTATGACAAAACTAGACAAAATATCCCACAAAAAAAACAACTCCCAATGTAAGTCTCAAACCCAAGACCCTGAGATTAAGAGTCTAGTGCTCTACCGGCTCAGCTAACTAGGATGCTACGGTTCAGTACTGTTTTTGAATATATAGACAAAGCTATGAAAAATACTAGACTAAATATCCCACAAAAAAAAAAAACTCCCAACATTGGGCTCAAACCAATGAACCTGAGATTGACAGTCTAGTGCTCTACCGACTGAGCTAACTAGGATTCTCTGGATTCAGTACTGTGTTTGAATATGTAGACAAAGCTATGAAAAATACTAGACTAAATATCTCACAAAAAAAAAACTCCCAACATTGGGCTCGAAACTATGACCCTAAGTTTAAGAGTCTAGTGGACTACCGACTGAGCTAACTGGGCTTCTACGGGTTCAGTACTGTTTTTGAATATGTAGACAAAGCTATGAAAAATACTAGACTAAATATCCCACAAAAAAAAAACTCCCAACATTGGGCTCAAAACTATGACCCTAAGTTTAAGAGTCTAGTGCTCTACCGACTGAGCTAACTGCGCATCTAAAGTATCAGTACTGTTTTTGAATATGTAGACAAAGCTATGACAAAGACTAAATATATCCCACAATAAAAACAACCTCAGCATGTAAGGCTCAAACCCAAGACCCTGAGATTAAGAGTCTATTGCTCTACCGACTAAGCTAACTGGGCAGCTAAAATATCAGTACTGTTTTTGAATATGTAGACAAAGCTATGACAAAACTAGACAAAATATCCCACAAAAAAAACAACTCCCAATGTAAGTCTCAAACCCAAGACCCTGAGATTAAGAGTCTAGTGCTCTACCGGCTCAGCTAACTAGTATGCTACGGATTCAGTACTGTTTTTGAATATGTAGACAAAGCTATGAAAAATACTAGACTAAATATCCCACAAAAAAAAAAACTCCCAACATTGGGCTCAAACCCATGAACCTGAGATTGAGAGTGTAGTGCTATACCAACTGTGCTAACTAGGCTTCTACGGATTCAGTACTGTTTTTGAATATGTAGACAAAGCTATGAAAAATACAAGACTAAATATCCAGCAAAAAAAAAACTCCCAACATTGGACTCGAACCCATGACCCTGAGATAAAGAGTCTAGTGCTCTACCGACTGAGCTAACCAGGGTCGTATGGTTTCAGTACTGTTTTTAAATTTGTAGACAAAGCTATGACAAAACTAGATCAAATATCGCACAAAACAAACACCCTCCAAATTTGGGCTTGAACCCAAGACCCAGAGATTAAGAGCCTAGTGTTTTACCGACTGAGCTAACTAGGATTCTACGGATTCAGTACTGTTTTTGAATATGTAGACAAAGCTATGAAAAATACTAGACTAAATATCCCACAAAAAAAAAACTCCCAACATTGGGCTCAAACCCATGAACCTGAGATTGAGAGTCTAGTGCTCTACCAACTGTGTTAACTAGGCTTCTACGGATTCAGTACTGTTTTTGAATATGTAGACACAGCTATGAAAAATACTAGACTAAATATCCCACAAAAAAAAACTCCTAACATTGGGCTTGAACCCATGACCCTGAGATTAAGAGTCTAGTGCTCTACCGACTGAGCTAACTAGGATTCTACGTATTCAGTACTGTTTTTGAATATGTAGACAAAGCTATGAAAAAAACGACTAAATATCCCACAAAAAAAAAAACTCCCAACATAGGGCTCAAACCCATGAACCTGAGATTGAGAGTCTAGTAATCTACCAACTGTGCTAACTAGGCTTCTACGGATTCAGTACTGTTTTTGAAAATGTAGACAAAACTATGAAAAATACTAGATTAAATATCCTGCGAAAAAAAAACTCACAACATTGGGCTCGAACCCATGAACCTGAGATTAAGAGTCTTGTGCTCTACCAACTGTGCGAACTAGGCTTCTACGGATTCAGTACTGTTTTTGAATATGTAGACAAAGCTATGAAAAATACTAGACTAAATATCCCACAAAAAAAAAAAACTCCCAACATTGGGCTCAAACCCATGAACCGGAGATTGAGAGTCTAGTGCTCTACCAACTGTGCTAACTAGGCTTCTACAGATTCAGTACTGTTTTTGAATATGTAGACAAAGCTATGAAAAATACTAGACTAAATATCCCACAAAAAAAAAAAACTCCCAACATTGGGCTCGAACCCATGACCCTGAGATTAAGAGTCTAGTGCTCTACCGACTGAGCTAACTTCGCTTCTACAGATTCAGTACTGTTTTTGAATATGTAGACAAAACTATGAAAAATACTAGATTAAATATCCCACGAAAAAAAAACTCACAATATTGGGCTCTAACCCATGAACCTTAGATTAGGAGTCTAGTGCTCTACCGACTGAGTTTACTAGGGTTGTATGGTTTCAGTACTGTTTTTGAATATGTAGACAAAGCTATGACAAAACTAGATCAAATATCACACAAAACAAACACCCTCAAAATTTGGGCTTGAACCCAAGACCCTGAGATTAAGAGTCTAGTGCTCTACCGACTGAGCTAACTAGGATTCTCCAGATTCAGTACTGTGTTTGAATATGTAGACAAAGCTATGAAAAATACTAGACTAAATATCCTACAACAAAAAAAACTCCCAACATTGGGCTCAAAACTATGACCCTGAGTTTAAGAGTCTGGTGGTCTACCGACTGAGCTAACTGGGCTTCTACGGGTTCAGTACTGTTTTTGAATATTTAGACAAAGCTATGACAAAACTAGACAAAATATCCCACAAAAAAAACCAACCTCCCAACATTGGGATCGAACGCATGACCTGAGATTGAGAGTCTCGTGCTCTACCGACTGAGCTAACTGTGTATCTAAAGTATCAGTACTGTTTTTGAATATGTAGACAAAGCTATGACAAAGACTAGACAATATATCCCACAATAAAAACAACCTCAGAATGTTAGGCTCAAACCCAAGACCCTGAGATTAAGAGTCTATTGCTCTACCGACTAAGCTAACTGGGCATCTAAAATATCAGTACTCTTTTTGAATATGTAGACAAAGCTTTGACAAAACTAGATCAAATATCGCACAAAACAAACACCCTCCAAATTTGGGCTTGAACCCAAGACCCTGAGATTAAGAGTCTAGTGCTCTACCGACTGAGCTAACTAGGATTCTCCAGATTCAGTACTGTGTTTGAATATGTAGACAAAGCTATGAAAAATACTAGAAGAAATATCCCACAAAAAAAAAATTCCCAACTTTGGGCTCGAAACTATGACCCTGAGTTTAAGAGTCTAGTGGTTTACCGACTGAGCCAACTGGGCTTCTACGGGTTCAGTACTGTTTTTGAATATGTAGACAAAGCTATGACAAAACTAGACAAAATATCCCACAAAAAAAAAAAAACTCCCAACATTGGGCTTGAACCCTTGACCAGAGATTGAGAGAATAGTGCTCTACCGACTGAGCTAACTGGGCATCTAAAGTATCAGTACTGTTTTTGAATATGTAGACAAAGCTATGAAAAATACTAGACTAAATATCCCACAAAAAAAAAAAAACTCCCAACACTTGGCTCAAACCCATGACCCAGATATTAAGAGCCTAGTGTTTTACCGACTGAGCTAACTAGGATTGTACAGATTCAGTACTGTTTTTGAATATGTAGACAAAGCTATGAAAAATACTAGACTAAATATCCCACAAAAAAAACAACTCCCAACATTGGGCTCAAAACCATGAACCTGAGATTGAGAGTCTAGTGCTCTACCAACTGTGCTAACTAGGCTTCTACGGAGTCCATACTGTTTTTGAATATGTAGTAAAAGCTATGAAAAATACTAGACTACATATCCCACAAAATAAAAACCTCCCAACATTGGGCTCGAACCCATGACCCTGAGATTAAGAGTCTAGTGATCTACTGATTGAGCTAACTAGGTTTCTACAGGTTCGGTACTGTTTTTGATTATGTAGACAAAGCTATGAAAAATACTAGACTAAATATCCCACAAAAAAAAAACTCCCAACATTGGGCTCAAACCCATGAACCTGAGATTGAGAGTCTAGTGCTCTACCAACTGTGTTAACTAGGCTTCTATGGATTCAGTACTGTTTTTGAATATGTAGACAAAGCTATGAAAAATACTAGACTAAATATCCCACAAAAAAAAAACTCCTAACATTAGGCTCAAACCCATGACCCTGAGATTAAGAGTCTAGTGCTCTACCAACTGTGCTAACTAGGCTTCTACTGAGTCCATACTGTTTTTGAATATGTAGTCAAAGCTATGAAAAATACTAGACTACATATCCCACAAAATAAAAACCTCCCAACATTGGACTCGAACCCATGACCCTGAGATTAAGAGTCTAGTGATCTACTGATTGAGCTAACTAGGTTTATACAGGTTCAGTACTGTTTTTGATTATGTAGACAAAGCTATGAAAAATACTAGACTAAATATCCCACAAAAAAAAAACTCCCAACATTGGGCTCAAACCCATGAACCTGAGATTGAGAGTCTAGTGCTCTACCAACTGTGTTAACTAGGCTTCTACGGATTCAGTACTGTTTTTGAATATGTAGACAAAGCTATGAAAAATACTAGACTAAATATCCCACAAAAAAAAAACTCCTAACATTGGGCTCGAAACCATGACCCTGAGATTAAGATTCTAGTGCTCTACCGACTGAGCAAACTAGGATTCTATGGATTCAGTACAGTTTTTGAATATGTAGACAAAGCTATGAAAAATACTAGACTAAATATCCCACAAAAAAAAAACTCCCAACATTGGGCTCGAAACTATGACCCTGAGTTTAAGAGTCTATTGCTCTACCGACTAAGCTAATTGGGCATCTAAAATATCAGTACTGTTTTTGAATATGTAGACAAAGCTATGACAAAACTAGACAAAATATCCCACAAAAAAAACAACTCCCAATGTAAGTCTCAAACCCAAGACCCTGAGATTAAGAGTCTAGTGCTCTACCGGCTCAGCTAACTAGGATGCTACGGTTCAGTACTGTTTTTGAATATAGGGTTAGGGTTAGGGTTAGGGGTTTGGGGTTAGGGTTAGGGTTAGGGTTAGGGTTAGGGTTAGGGTTAGGGTTAGGGTTAGGGTTAGGGTTAGGGTTAGGGTTAGGGGTTAGGGTTAGGGTTAGGGTTAGGGTTAGGGTTAGGTTAGGGTTAGGGTTAGGGTTAGGGTTAGGGTTAGGTTTTTGGAAAGGGGTTAACTCCCGGGTACCTCCCGCCTCATCATTAGACTGGACGGTTGTCAAGATACCAAGGGCAAGGCACTGGCCGGCGCTCGTTATTCTGCAACTCTTGTGCTTATGTCTCACCTCGGTTTCATAAAAATTCTTAATAACCAAAATGTGTTTGGCTCTTGTTGAACCTGTACTCTTCATAATCATTTCCCTTTTTGAGAAACCCATCCAATAATCCCTACCAAACGGTATCAAAGCCAAGTTCTCCACGGTCGTCCGCCTAGCCAAGGTTATTATTCGAGGTGTCACACACTGTGATTGGATTAGCTGGAGTTAGGCCGTTAGGATTAGGGCTATGAAATTAATCAGGGTTTCTATAACTCCCTCCACTGGTTGGGTTATCATTTCCCTTTTTGAGAAACTCATCCAATAATCCCTACCAAACGGTATCAAAGCCAAGTTCTCCACGGTCGTTAGCCTAGCCAAGGTTATTATTCGAGGTGTCACACACTGTGATTGGATTAGCTGGAGTTAGGCCGTTAGGATTAGGGCTATGAAATTAATCAGGGTTTCTATAACTCCCTCCACTGGTTGGGTTATCATTTCCCTTTTTGAGAAACTCATCCAATAATCCCTACCAAACGGTATCAAAGCCAAGTTCTCCACGGTCGTTAGCCTAGCCAAGGTTATTATTCGAGGTGTCACACACTGTGATTGGATTAGCTGGAGTTAGGCCGTTAGGATTAGGGCTATGAAATTAATCAGGGTTTCTATAACTCCCTCCACTGGTTGGGTTTATGGTTTAGAACAAAGCAGGATTTATATAGGACCCACCATGGTTGAGGTTAGGTTTTCAGACCGGGATAGGGTGTACACAGAAACCGAAACAGGGCTCGTACCAGATTCAACGTGGTTGAGGTTAGGCATTTGTGCTGGGGAAAGTTGAACACCATACCTGAGACAGGTTGGGGTTAGGGTTGGGGTTAGGGTTAGGGTTGTTGTTAGGGCTAGGGTTGGGGTTGGGGTTAGGGTTGGGGTTAGGGTTGGGGCTGGGGTTAGGGTTGGGGGTTAGGGTTAGGGTTAGGGTTAGGGTTGGGGTTAGGGTTAGGGTTAGGGTTAGGGTTAGGGTTAGGGGTTAGGGTTAGGGTTAGGGTTAGGGTTTAGGGTTTAGGGTTAGGGTTAGGGTTTAGGGTTTAGGGTTTAGGGTTAGGGTTAGGGTTAGGGTTAGGGTTAGGGTTAGGGTTAGGGTTTAGGGTTAGGGTTAGGGTTAGGGTTAGGGTTAGGGTTAGGGTTAGGGTTAGGGGTTAGGGTTAGGGTTAGGGTTAGGGTTAGGGTTAGGGTTAGGGTTAGGGGTTAGGGGTTAGGGGTTAGGGTTAGGGTTAGGGTTAGGGTTAGGGTTAGGGTTAGGAAGAAGGGACTGAACCCTTCCCCTCGCAGGATAGGGGGAATATCCCCCCCTCCTGGAGCGGAAGGAAGGTGCACGGTCCTTCCATCCACGGCCTCTCTCAGGGCCATAGTCCCTGTCCTGTTGTACAGGTCGACGGCGTCCATAACGGACTACTGTCCACCCACCGTCCATTGTTTGTGTTTGTGTATCTGTTTGTGTTGTGCGTAAATGTATGTTGTGTGTGTGTGTCTAGGGTTTAATATGTATAATAACTCAATAATCAGACTTATTTACTATCATAGGAGTCGCCTTTGTTATATAAGTAATAAGCCCCCCCACACATAAAACACACAATCCTTAAAAGAGAAATAAAATTATAATAAAAATAATTTTTTTGAAAAATTTGAAAATTTAAACAAAAATATCAATTTGTAATCAAAATATCAATAATGGTGTGCCAAAACGACGTTTCGGCTCATCCAGAGCCTTCTTCAGGTAAATGGCACAATGAAAATGCAATTAAGCTCTTCCTGGCGAGAGATGTTGTCTCTGCAACGACCAAACTCCAACTGAGCAGCAGCTGTGAGTCTGCGATCATTTAAACTTGAAACCAGCCCGCCCCCAACTCAAATTGAACCCGCCCACTCCATGTACAATGAAAAAGCAAACCTCATGAAATAACCTTGTAAATATCCAACCCTATTAGTTTATACACTTATGTACACTTAATATTTAACTTTAAAGTACATATATATCCCCACAAATGTACTGTACATATTTACAACTCTTTAATTATGTATACATTATATTTTAATCGTATTAACCTATTTTAACATCATGAATTAACTGTCCATTTTAACATCCCACTAATTATGCACCTATGATATTTTCATCTTGTTTAACACCATGAAATTGTGTTATTACCGTGTAATACAACACATATATGTCTAAATACAACATTAACCCCATATACAGTTTTCATACTTACTGTATACATGTAATTCACATCCCGTTAGGGTTGGGGGTTAGGGTTGGGGTTAGGGGTTAGGGGTTAGGGTTAGGGTTGGGGTTAGGGTTAGGGTTAGGGGGTTGGGGTTAGGGTTAGGGTTGGGGTTGGGGTTAGGGTTAGGGGTTGGGGTTGGGGTTAGGGTTAGGGTTAGGGTTAGGGTTGGGGTTAGGGGGTTGGGGTTAGGGTTAGGGTTAGGGGGTTGGGGTTAGGGTTAGGGTTAGGGGGTTGGGGTTAGGGTTAGGGGTTAGGGTTATGGTTAGGGGTTAGGGTTAGGATTAAGGTTAGGGTTATGGTTAGGGGTTAGGGTTAGGGGGTTGGGGTTAGGGTTAGGGGGTTGGGGTTAGGGTTAGGGGTTGGGGTTAGGGTTAGGGGGTTGGGGTTAGGGTTGGGGTTAGGATTAGGGTTAGGGTTGGGAATGGTGTTCAACCCATATGAAACCCGCGTTAGGGATAGGGTTAGGTTTAGTATGTCAAGGGTTGAGGGTTGCGGTTCGGGTTGGGATTGGTGTTCAACCCATAAGGACCCCGCGTTCCCAACAACCATATCCAATGTCTCTCCACAGCCTTCCTCCTGCTATCCGACCACTCCGTACATCGCTGCAGCCCCGAAATCCTCAAAGATTCAAGACCATGGCCTACAAAATGGAGTACCAGTGGTCTGTTCATTTCCTTTTTGTTACGTATGTTGTATGTGTGTTGTGTCAAGCGCATTATTAAAGAGTTTTTGGTTTCTCCAACGTATTTGACACCACACTTCTCACAAAAAATCAAATAAACACAATTTGTTGAACCTGGGCTGAAGCCCTGTTCTATTTTAAAGACAGTCTTCTCCTGGGCATTTCGGACGAATTTAAGGTCCGTGAAGTGTCTGCTCAATGGCTGAGGTTTTCGTTTCTCCAATGACGGTAATCTGGCTCGGACCAATAAATCTTGCAAATTTTTATTCCTTCTATAGGCCGCTATCACTGTCGATTGCGGCATCCATGCCGTCGGGGACAAAATTCGGTGAAAATTGTGTTTAAGTCTCCTCTGGAGACTGTTGCACATAGTTGAATAAGTCACAATCATTGGAATGAGATTGGGGCGTTCCCTTTGTCGTCTTTCTCGGAAGGTCTTTAGGCAGTTCCGTAAGAACGACTTCCCATAGCCACGGTTCTTCAAGGCCTTGAATAGGGTTTTGACAGCCATCAGGAAATCATCTTGCCTCGTACAAATCCTATGGAATCGTAGGAGTTGAGATTTCACAATCCCCCTGAATGTGTGGGCTGGGTGGAAGCTTGATTTATGTACCAAAGCATGTGTGTCCGTAATTTTAAAATGTACTTTTATATCTAATTTGGAATCATGAGTAAAATTTTGTCCCTTGTAAATAGTAGTGTCCAAAAAATCAATTGATTGACGGTGAATTTCAGTTTTTAGTTGAATTGACGGATCATGAGAATTTAGAATTGCCACAAATTTCCAAAATTCTTGTTCTGTCCCGGTCCAAATTCCCCATATATCATCCAAATATCTCAGGTAACAAGATGGTTTTTGTCTACATTTCGCAAGAACTTCCTCCTCCCAATTTGCCATGAATATGTTGGCGTAAGCTGGGGCAAATTTCTTTCCCATAGCTGTGCCTTTTACTTGTAAATAATATCTGTTGTTAAATATAAAATCGTTCCTTGTCAAATTGATCTCTAGCAATTCGAGCAATTCAGCATCCGGGCGTTTTGGGTCGGGATATTTTTGAAAAATCTTGCGCACGCATTCCATCCCCGTTGGTATTGGAATGTTGGTGTATAAACTATCCACATCCATTGAAAAAAACAAGAAATCAGAGTGAATCTCCAGAGCTTTCACCATCTCAATAAAATGGTATGTGTCCCTCACATATGCCGGGTGTTTCACTGAGAGCGGCGTGAGATAGTAGTCCAAATACTCTGCTGTGGCGTATGTGTCGCTCCCACAGTCTGACACTATCGGTCTCCCCGGGGGAACCTGGAATGGAACCGTCCACTTTTCGGGACTTTTATGAATTTTGGGGAGGATGTAAAACCGCCGTTCCCTCGGTTCCACCTGCCCCACCAAATATTTATGCTGTTTCGCATTAATAAATTTTTTGTTTTTCAACCGCGTTACAATTTCTGCCACTTTTGGCAAGGTTTCCCAATAAATGGGTTTCTCCAATTTTTTGTAATATGTCGAATCATTCAATTGTCTCTCCGCTTCCATGATGTATTGTTCCCTGCCCATGACGACCACCGCCGAACCCTTGTCGGCTGGCTTTATCACGACATGTTTTATATGTGTCAAGTCCCGTAAAGCTTTTACCTCCTCCACCGTCAAATTGCGTTTTTCCAGGACAGGTATCCAATATTGGTCAAATGTTTCACGGTCCAAATTAATCAGTTCTTGGATTTCCAAAGGTAAGTCCCATACCGGAGGCGCCCAGGTAGAAGGGCCCACCCATGGGAGTGGGTCCTGTCTACCTGAGTCCTTGAAATAGGTAATCAATTTTAATTTCCTATGATAATTTTGTAAATCTAATTCAAACTGTGCTTTTTGGTTTTTTCCAATGTCCAGGGAAGGAATGAAAGACAAGCCCTTCTGCAGTACACTCAGCTGCGGCCTGGATAAAGAAAAATTCTTCGCCAGAACCACCACATCCTGCGCCACCAAGGACCGTTCCCTTCTTGCCCCTTCTACATCATGACTCAATGGGCAGGTGAGTTTAAAACCTCCAACCAATGGGTGAACATGGCTGCTGCCGTCTCCTCCGTCCAATGAACGTCATCCTCCACCACCTGAAATTTGGGAGCAGGCAAGAGAGGAATGTAGCCCATATTTCTTTCAATATGGCAATTTAAATCCTGCAGATTATCTTTCTCCTCTGCTGGGAGAGTCTCTGAAAAATTAATCAGCGGAATCCAAACCTCTGCATAAGGGAACTTTCGTTTTGAGGCTCTTAAGGCTCCCTGCAGATTCTTAACTGTGGTCCCCTTACACTTGTTGGCCCTGCTGTTAATGCCAAAAGCCAACACAATCTTTTCCACCACCACGTCCTCCGGTGCCACTGTTCTCTCCATCAGGCCCTGACCATGTCTGAAATGGCTGCCTGGGTAACACTCCACCTGCACGTCATCATTGTAGTAAGGTGGGATCCTGGCCAAATTGGAATCCCCAATTATTAAACACTTCCTCCTAACATTCAGGTTCCAGTCCGTCATCTTTCTTTGAGTGTTCTGATGACATGACACTCTACTCAGCTGGGGTTCCTCAATGTCCCACCAACTGTTCTGAGACCCCAGGGAAATTTCCTCCACCCTGTTCTGTGGCTTCTGGGCCTCCATCTGGACTGGTTCAGGATTCAGGGAAATGAGTTCCCCCACCGCTTCGTCTGCTTCGGAAGTTTCCAGAAGGCTTTGCAAGCCCTGGGCTGTCGGGGGCAGTGGCGGAGTTCCCAGCGACAACAATTCCTCGGGTTCCTCCAGTTGGGGTCTCAACAACAACTCCGATATTCTCTCAGGTGCCCACTCCCTTCTCATTCTCCTCACAGTAGCCTCCAGAGCCTCCTCATATTTCTCTATTTGTGGTGCATCCACATTCTCCCCTTCCCATTCGAGGGTTTGCACATTCTCCCTCTCTAATTCGAGGGGCAGCGTCAAGGCGGCTGGTAACCTAACTGTCCGGTGTTTCCTTTGCTCCTTTGGAGGCTCCTTGTTCACCTCTAATTGGCCCTGCCCCATATTTTTTTGGGCAGGAGCCCGTTGCCGGGTCACTGGTCGAGCCACAGGCGATGGTGTAGAGTGCAATGGAGCCTCGGGCTCAAGTCTCGAGGGCAGCGGAGCCGGAGCGACCCCCGGACCGTTCTTGTCCAACATGGCAATGATCAATGCCTCCACATGGTCAATCACCTCCTGTGTGACATGGGGTAGCTTCCACTTGGCCCAGCGGACGGCCACCTCCAAAGCCGCTCTCCAATCTGGGGCAAGTATCTCCGACAACTCCCCCAGCTGATCCTCCAGACACCCCTGATAGTGCTCCCACAAAATTAAACAGGTGGTGTAAGCCCAATTTCTCGCATTCCCCTCTACCAGTTCCATTGTTTGCCGTTTGGGGAATGCCGGCTTGATCATTGATGTCAAAGTTTCAGCCATTCTCGCAATCATGCATGGCTGTGGGTTGTCATTTTTCGGATCCACATTGCGTAGATGATGCACCGTCTTGACAACCGCATGTAACTTTCGCACCAGCCTCCCAAACTGGGGGTCTGCTGCTTGTCGCCGTACCTCTGACCCAGCAGCCCGTGGGGAGGGTCTGCGTTGAGCGGGTCTCCAGTTTTGGCGAACTGCCGCTGCATACGAGCGGTTCCTGGGACCGGCATACTGAGAGGACCGCGAAGGAGGCACTGGCCGGTTAGGAAGAAGGGACTGAACCCTTCCCCTCGCAGGATAGGGGGAATATCCCCCCCTCCTGGAGCGGAAGGAAGGTGCACGGTCCTTCCATCCACGGCCTCTCTCAGGGCCATAGTCCCTGTCTTGTTGTGCAGGTCGACGGCGTCCATAACGGACTACTGTCCACCCACCGTCCATTGTTTGTGTTTGTGTATCTGTTTGTGTTGTGCGTAAATGTATGTTGTATGTGTGTGTCTAGGGTTTAATATGTATAATAACTCAATAATCAGACTTATTTACTATCATAGGAGTCGCCTTTGTTATATAAGTAATAAGCCCCCCCCACACATAAAACACACAATCCTTAAAAGAGAAATAAAATTTTAATAAAAATAATTTTTTTTGAAAAATTTGAAAATTTAAACAAAAATATCAATTTGTAATCAAAATATCAATAATGGTGTGCCAAAACGACGTTTCGGCTCATCCAGAGCCTTCTTCAGGTAAATGGCACAATGAAAATGCAATTAAGCTCTTCCTGGCGAGAGATGTTGTCTCTGCAACGACCAAACTCCAACTGAGCAGCAGCTGTGAGTCTGCGATCATTTAAACTTGAAACCAGCCCGCCCCCAACTCAAATTGAACCCGCCCACTCCATGTACAATGAAAAAGCAAACCTCATGAAATAACCTTGTAAATATCCAACCCTATTAGTTTATACACTTATGTACACTTATTATTTAACTTTAAAGTACATATATATCCCCACAAATGTACTGTACATATTTACAACTTCTTAATTATGTATACATTATATTTTAATCGTATTAACCTATTTTAACATCATGAATTAACTGTCCATTTTAACATCCCACTAATTATGCACCTATGATAATTTCATCTTGTTTAACACCATGAAATTGTGTTATTACCGTGTAATACAACACATATGTGTCTAAATACAACATTAACCCCATATACAGTTTTCATACTTACTGTATACATGTAATTCACATCCCGTTAGGGTTGGGGGTTAGGGTTGGGGTTAGGGTTGGGGTTAGGGTTAGGGTTAGGGTTAGGGGGTTGGGGTTAGGGTTAGGGTTAGGGTTAGGGTTAGGGGTTGGGGTTAGGGTTAGGGTTAGGGTTGGGGTTGGGGTTGGGGTTAGGGTTAGGGGGTTGGGGTTAGGGTTAGGGGGTTAGGGTTAGGGTTAGGGGGTTGGGGTTAGGGTTAGGGGTTAGGGTTAGGGTTATGGTTAGGGGTTAGGGTTAGGGTTAAGGTTAGGGTTATGGTTAGGGGTTAGGGTTGGGGTTGGGGTTAGGGTTAGGGGGTTGGGGTTAGGGTTAGGGGGTTGGGGTTAGGGTTAGGGGTTGGGGTCAGGATTAGGATTAGGGTTGGGTTAGGGTTAGGGTTAGGGTTAGGGTTAGGGTTAGGGTTGGGGTTAGGGTTAGGGGTTAGGGGTTAGAGTTAGGGTTAAGGGGTTGGGGTTAGGGTTGGGGTTGGGGTTAGGATTAGGGTTAGGGTTGGGGTTAGGGTTAGGGCTAGGGGGTTAGGGGGTTGAGGTTAGGGTTAGGGGGTTGGGGTTAGGGGGTTAGGGTTAGGGTTAAGGAGTTGGGGTTAGGGTTGGGGTTAGGGTTAGGGTTGGGGTTAGGGGGTTGGGGTTAGGGTTAGGGTTACGGTTAGGGGTTAGGGTTAGGGTTGGGGTTAGGGTTAGGGTTAGGGGGTTGGGGTTAGGGTTAGGGGGTTGGGGTTTGGGTTAGGGTTAGGGTTAGGGGTTAGGGTTAAGGTTAGGGTTATGGTTAGGGGTTAGGGTTGGGGTTAGGGTTAGGGGGTTGGGGTTAGGGGGTTGGGGTTAGGGTTAGGGTTAGGGTTAGGGGTTGGGGTTAGGATTAGGGTTAGGGTTGGGGTTAGGGTTAGGGGGTTGGGGTTAGGGTTAGGGTTAGGGTTGGGGTTAGGGTTGGGGTTAGGGTTGGGGTTAGGGGTTAGGGTTAGGGTTGGGGTTGGGGTTAGGGTTAGGGGGTTGGGGTTGGGGTTAGGGTTAGGGTTGGGGTTAGGGTTAGGGTTAGGGGTTGGGGTTAGGGTTAGGATTGGGGTTAGGGTTAGGGTTAGGGGGTTGGGGTTAGGGTTAGGGGGTTGGGGTTAGGGTTAGGGTTAGGGTTAGGGGGTTGGGGTTAGGGTTGGGGTTAGGGTTGGGATTAGGGTTGGGGTTAGGGTTGGGGTTAGGGTTAAAGGTTAGGGGGTTAGGGTTGGGGTTAGGGTTGGGGTTAGGGTTGGGGTTAGGGTTAAGGGTTAGGGTTAGGGTTAAGGGTTAGGGGGTTGGGGTTAGGGTTAGGGTTGGGGTTGGGGTTAGGGTTAAGGGTTAGGTTTAGGATTAAGGGTTGGGGTTAGGGTTAGGTTGAGGGTTGGGGTTAGGGTTGGGAATGGTGTTCAACCCATATGAAACCCGCGTTAGGGATAGGGTTAGGTTTAGTATGTCAAGGGTTGAGGGTTGCGGTTCGGGTTGGGATTGGTGTTCAACCCATAAGGACCCCGCGTTCCCAACAACCATATCCAATGTCTCTCCACAGCCTTCCTCCTGCTATCCGACCACTCCGTACATCGCTGCAGCCCCGAAATCCTCAAAGATTCAAGACCATGGCCTACAAAATGGAGTACCAGTGGTCTGTTCATTTCCTTTTTGTTACGTATGTTGTATGTGTGTTGTGTCAAGCGCATTATTAAAGAGTTTTTGGTTTCTCCAACGTATTTGACACCACACTTCTCACAAAAAATCAAATAAACACAATTTGTTGAACCTGGGCTGAAGCCCTGTTCTATTTTAAAGACAGTCTTCTCCTGGGCATTTCGGACGAATTTAAGGTCCGTGAAGTGTCTGCTCAATGGCTGAGGTTTTCGTTTCTCCAATGACGGTAATCTGGCTCGGACCAATAAATCTTGCAAATTTTTATTCCTTCTATAGGCCGCTATCACTGTCGATTGCGGCATCCATGCCGTCGGGGACAAAATTCGGTGAAAATTGTGTTTAAGTCTCCTCTGGAGACTGTTGCACATAGTTGAATAAGTCACAATCATTGGAATGAGATTGGGGCGTTCCCTTTGTCGTCTTTCTCGGAAGGTCTTTAGGCAGTTCCGTAAGAACGACTTCCCATAGCCACGGTTCTTCAAGGCCTTGAATAGGGTTTTGACAGCCATCAGGAAATCATCTTGCCTCGTACAAATCCTATGGAATCGTAGGAGTTGAGATTTCACAATCCCCCTGAATGTGTGGGCTGGGTGGAAGCTTGATTTATGTACCAAAGCATGTGTGTCCGTAATTTTAAAATGTACTTTTATATCTAATTTGGAATCATGAGTAAAATTTTGTCCCTTGTAAATAGTAGTGTCCAAAAAATCAATTGATTGACGGTGAATTTCAGTTTTTAGTTGAATTGACGGATCATGAGAATTTAGAATTGCCACAAATTTCCAAAATTCTTGTTCTGTCCCGGTCCAAATTCCCCATATATCATCCAAATATCTCAGGTAACAAGATGGTTTTTGTCTACATTTCGCAAGAACTTCCTCCTCCCAATTTGCCATGAATATGTTGGCGTAAGCTGGGGCAAATTTCTTTCCCATAGCTGTGCCTTTTACTTGTAAATAATATCTGTTGTTAAATATAAAATCGTTCCTTGTCAAATTGATCTCTAGCAATTCGAGCAATTCAGCATCCGGGCGTTTTGGGTCGGGATATTTTTGAAAAATCTTGCGCACGCATTCCATCCCCGTTGGTATTGGAATGTTGGTGTATAAACTATCCACATCCATTGAAAAAAACAAGAAATCAGAGTGAATCTCCAGAGCTTTCACCATCTCAATAAAATGGTATGTGTCCCTCACATATGCCGGGTGTTTCACTGAGAGCGGCGTGAGATAGTAGTCCAAATACTCTGCTGTGGCGTATGTGTCGCTCCCACAGTCTGACACTATCGGTCTCCCCGGGGGAACCTGGAATGGAACCGTCCACTTTTCGGGACTTTTATGAATTTTGGGGAGGATGTAAAACCGCCGTTCCCTCGGTTCCACCTGCCCCACCAAATATTTATGCTGTTTCGCATTAATAAATTTTTTGTTTTTCAACCGCGTTACAATTTCTGCCACTTTTGGCAAGGTTTCCCAATAAATGGGTTTCTCCAATTTTTTGTAATATGTCGAATCATTCAATTGTCTCTCCGCTTCCATGATGTATTGTTCCCTGCCCATGACGACCACCGCCGAACCCTTGTCGGCTGGCTTTATCACGACATGTTTTATATGTGTCAAGTCCCGTAAAGCTTTTACCTCCTCCACCGTCAAATTGCGTTTTTCCAGGACAGGTATCCAATATTGGTCAAATGTTTCACGGTCCAAATTAATCAGTTCTTGGATTTCCAAAGGTAAGTCCCATACCGGAGGCGCCCAGGTAGAAGGGCCCACCCATGGGAGTGGGTCCTGTCTACCTGAGTCCTTGAAATAGGTAATCAATTTTAATTTCCTATGATAATTTTGTAAATCTAATTCAAACTGTGCTTTTTGGTTTTTTCCAATGTCCAGGGAAGGAATGAAAGACAAGCCCTTCTGCAGTACACTCAGCTGCGGCCTGGATAAAGAAAAATTCTTCGCCAGAACCACCACATCCTGCGCCACCAAGGACCGTTCCCTTCTTGCCCCTTCTACATCATGACTCAATGGGCAGGTGAGTTTAAAACCTCCAACCAATGGGTGAACATGGCTGCTGCCGTCTCCTCCGTCCAATGAACGTCATCCTCCACCACCTGAAATTTGGGAGCAGGCAAGAGAGGAATGTAGCCCATATTTCTTTCAATATGGCAATTTAAATCCTGCAGATTATCTTTCTCCTCTGCTGGGAGAGTCTCTGAAAAATTAATCAGCGGAATCCAAACCTCTGCATAAGGGAACTTTCGTTTTGAGGCTCTTAAGGCTCCCTGCAGATTCTTAACTGTGGTCCCCTTACACTTGTTGGCCCTGCTGTTAATGCCAAAAGCCAACACAATCTTTTCCACCACCACGTCCTCCGGTGCCACTGTTCTCTCCATCAGGCCCTGACCATGTCTGAAATGGCTGCCTGGGTAACACTCCACCTGCACGTCATCATTGTAGTAAGGTGGGATCCTGGCCAAATTGGAATCCCCAATTATTAAACACTTCCTCCTAACATTCAGGTTCCAGTCCGTCATCTTTCTTTGAGTGTTCTGATGACATGACACTCTACTCAGCTGGGGTTCCTCAATGTCCCACCAACTGTTCTGAGACCCCAGGGAAATTTCCTCCACCCTGTTCTGTGGCTTCTGGGCCTCCATCTGGACTGGTTCAGGATTCAGGGAAATGAGTTCCCCCACCGCTTCGTCTGCTTCGGAAGTTTCCAGAAGGCTTTGCAAGCCCTGGGCTGTCGGGGGCAGTGGCGGAGTTCCCAGCGACAACAATTCCTCGGGTTCCTCCAGTTGGGGTCTCAACAACAACTCCGATATTCTCTCAGGTGCCCACTCCCTTCTCATTCTCCTCACAGTAGCCTCCAGAGCCTCCTCATATTTCTCTATTTGTGGTGCATCCACATTCTCCCCTTCCCATTCGAGGGTTTGCACATTCTCCCTCTCTAATTCGAGGGGCAGCGTCAAGGCGGCTGGTAACCTAACTGTCCAGTGTTTCCTTTGCTCCTTTGGAGGCTCCTTGTTCACCTCTAATTGGCCCTGCCCCATATTTTTTTGGGCAGGAGCCCGTTGCCGGGTCACTGGTCGAGCCACAGGCGATGGTGTAGAGTGCAATGGAGCCTCGGGCTCAAGTCTCGAGGGCAGCGGAGCCGGAGCGACCCCCGGACCGTTCTTGTCCAACATGGCAATGATCAATGCCTCCACATGGTCAATCACCTCCTGTGTGACATGGGGTAGCTTCCACTTGGCCCAGCGGACGGCCACCTCCAAAGCCGCTCTCCAATCTGGGGCAAGTATCTCCGACAACTCCCCCAGCTGTTCCTCCAGACACCCCTGATAGTGCTCCCACAAAATTAAACAGGTGGTGTAAGCCCAATTTCTCGCATTCCCCTCTACCAGTTCCATTGTTTGCCGTTTGGGGAATGCCGGCTTGATCATTGATGTCAAAGTTTCAGCCATTCTCGCAATCATGCGTGGCTGTGGGTTGTCATTTTTCGGATCCACATTGCGTAGATGATGCACCGTCTTGACAACCGCATGTAACTTTCGCACCAGCCTCCCAAACTGGGGGTCTGCTGCTTGTCGCCGTACCTCTGACCCAGCAGCCCGTGGGGAGGGTCTGCGTTGAGCGGGTCTCCAGTTTTGGCGAACTGCCGCTGCATACGAGCGGTTCCTGGGACCGGCATACTGAGAGGACCGCGAAGGAGGCACTGGCCGGTTAGGAAGAAGGGACTGAACCCTTCCCCTCGCAGGATAGGGGGAATATCCCCCCCTCCTGGAGCGGAAGGAAGGTGCACGGTCCTTCCATCCACGGCCTCTCTCAGGGCCATAGTCCCTGTCTTGTTGTGCAGGTCGACGGCGTCCATAACGGACTACTGTCCACCCACCGTCCATTGTTTGTGTTTGTGTATCTGTTTGTGTTGTGCGTAAATGTATGTTGTATGTGTGTGTCTAGGGTTTAATATGTATAATAACTCAATAATCAGACTTATTTACTATCATAGGAGTCGCCTTTGTTATATAAGTAATAAGCCCCCCCCACACATAAAACACACAATCCTTAAAAGAGAAATAAAATTTTAATAAAAATAATTTTTTTTGAAAAATTTGAAAATTTAAACAAAAATATCAATTTGTAATCAAAATATCAATAATGGTGTGCCAAAACGACGTTTCGGCTCATCCAGAGCCTTCTTCAGGTAAATGGCACAATGAAAATGCAATTAAGCTCTTCCTGGCGAGAGATGTTGTCTCTGCAACGACCAAACTCCAACTGAGCAGCAGCTGTGAGTCTGCGATCATTTAAACTTGAAACCAGCCCGCCCCCAACTCAAATTGAACCCGCCCACTCCATGTACAATGAAAAAGCAAACCTCATGAAATAACCTTGTAAATATCCAACCCTATTAGTTTATACACTTATGTACACTTAATATTTAACTTTAAAGTACATATATATCCCCACAAATGTACTGTACATATTTACAACTCCTTAATTATGTATACATTATATTTTAATCGTATTAACCTATTTTAACATCATGAATTAACTGTCCATTTTAACATCCCACTAATTATGCACCTATGATAATTTCATCTTGTTTAACACCATGAAATTGTGTTATTACCGTGTAATACAACACATATGTGTCTAAATACAACATTAACCCCATATACAGTTTTCATACTTACTGTATACATGTAATTCACATCCCGTTAGGGTTGGGGGTTAGGGTTGGGGTTAGGGTTGGGGTTAGGGTTAGGGTTAGGGTTAGGGGGTTGGGGTTAGGGTTAGGGTTAGGGTTAGGGTTAGGGGTTGGGGTTAGGGTTAGGGTTAGGGTTGGGGTTGGGGTTGGGGTTAGGGTTAGGGGGTTAGGGTTAGGGTTAGGGGGTTGGGGTTAGGGTTAGGGGTTAGGGTTAGGGTTATGGTTAGGGGTTAGGGTTAGGGTTAAGGTTAGGGTTATGGTTAGGGGTTAGGGTTGGGGTTGGGGTTAGGGTTAGGGGGTTGGGGTTAGGGTTAGGGGGTTGGGGTTAGGGTTAGGGTTAGGGGTTGGGGTCAGGATTAGGATTAGGGTTGGGTTAGGGTTAGGGTTAGGGTTAGGGTTAGGGTTGGGGTTAGGGTTAGGGGTTAGGGGTTAGGGGTTAGGGTTAGGGTTAAGGGGTTGGGGTTAGGGTTGGGGTTGGGGTTAGGATTAGGGTTAGGGTTGGGGTTAGGGTTAGGGCTAGGGGGTTAGGGTTAGGGGGTTGAGGTTAGGGTTAGGGGGTTGGGGTTAGGGTTAAGGAGTTGGGGTTAGGGTTGGGGTTAGGGTTAGGGTTGGGGTTAGGGGGTTGGGGTTAGGTTTAGGGTTACGGTTAGGGGTTAGGGTTAGGGTTGGGGTTAGGGTTAGGGTTAGGGGGTTGGGGTTAGGGTTAGGGGGTTGGGGTTTGGGTTAGGGTTAGGGTTAGGGGTTAGGGTTAAGGTTAGGGTTATGGTTAGGGGTTAGGGTTGGGGTTAGGGTTAGGGGGTTGGGGTTAGGGGGTTGGGGTTAGGGTTAGGGTTAGGGTTAGGGGTTGGGGTTAGGATTAGGGTTAGGGTTGGGGTTAGGGTTAGGGGGTTGGGGTTAGGGTTAGGGTTAGGGTTGGGGTTAGGGTTGGTTAGGGTTAGGGTTAGGGTTAGGGTTAGGGTTAGGGTTAGGGTTTAGGGTTAGGGTTAGGGTTAGGGTTAGGGTTAGGGTTAGGGTTAGGAAGAAGGGACTGAACCCTTCCCCTCGCAGGATAGGGGGAATATCCCCCCCTCCTGGAGCGGAAGGAAGGTGCACGGTCCTTCCATCCACGGCCTCTCTCAGGGCCATAGTCCCTGTCCTGTTGTACAGGTCGACGGCGTCCATAACGGACTACTGTCCACCCACCGTCCATTGTTTGTGTTTGTGTATCTGTTTGTGTTGTGCGTAAATGTATGTTGTGTGTGTGTGTCTAGGGTTTAATATGTATAATAACTCAATAATCAGACTTATTTACTATCATAGGAGTCGCCTTTGTTATATAAGTAATAAGCCCCCCCCACACATAAAACACACAATCCTTAAAAGAGAAATAAAATTATAATAAAAATAATTTTTTTGAAAAATTTGAAAATTTAAACAAAAATATCAATTTGTAATCAAAATATCAATAATAGTGTGCCAAAACGACGTTTCGGCTCATCCAGAGCCTTCTTCAGGTAAATGGCACAATGAAAATGCAATTAAGCTCTTCCTGGCGAGAGATGTTGTCTCTGCAACGACCAAACTCCAACTGAGCAGCAGCTGTGAGTCTGCGATCATTTAAACTTGAAACCAGCCCGCCCCCAACTCAAATTGAACCCGCCCACTCCATGTACAATGAAAAAGCAAACCTCATGAAATAACCTTGTAAATATCCAACCCTATTAGTTTATACACTTATGTACACTTAATATTTAACTTTAAAGTACATATATATCCCCACAAATGTACTGTACATATTTACAACTCTTTAATTATGTATACATTATATTTTAATCGTATTAACCTATTTTAACATCATGAATTAACTGTCCATTTTAACATCCCACTAATTATGCACCTATGATAATTTCATCTTGTTTAACACCATGAAATTGTGTTATTACCGTGTAATACAACACATATTTGTCTAAATACAACATTAACCCCATATACAGTTTTCATACTTACTGTATACATGTAATTCACATCCCGTTAGGGTTGGGGGTTAGGGTTGGGGTTAGGGTTGGGGTTAGGGTTAGGGTTAGGGTTAGGGGGTTGGGGTTAGGGTTAGGGTTAGGGTTGGGGTTGGGGTTAGGGTTAGGGGTTGGGGTTAGGGTTAGGGTTGGGGTTGGGGTTGGGGTTAGGGTTAGGGGGTTGGGGTTAGGGTTAGGGGGTTAGGGTTAGGGTTAGGGGTTAGGGTTAGGGTTATGGTTAGGGGTTAGGGTTAGGGTTAAGGTTAGGGTTATGGTTAGGGGTTAGGGTTGGGGTTGGGGTTAGGGTTAGGGGGTTGGGGTTAGGGTTAGGGGGTTGGGGTTAGGGTTAGGGTTAGGGGTTGGGGTCAGGATTAGGATTAGGGTTGGGTTAGGGTTAGGGTTAGGGTTGGGGTTAGGGTTAGGGTTAGGGGTTAGGGTTAGGGGTTAGGGTTAGGGTTAGGGTTAAGGGGTTGGGGTTAGGGTTGGGGTTAGGATTAGGGTTAGGGTTGGGGTTAGGGTTAGGGCTAGGGGGTTAGGGTTAGGGGGTTGAGGTTAGGGTTAGGGGGTTGGGGTTAGGGGGTTAGGGTTAGGGTTAAGGAGTTGGGGTTAGGGTTGGGGTTAGGGTTGGGGTTAGGGGGTTAGGGTTACGGTTAGGGGTTAGGGTTAGGGTTGGGGTTAGGGTTAGGGTTAGGGGGTTGGGGTTTGGGTTAGGGTTAGGGTTAAGGTTAGGGTTATGGTTAGGGGTTAGGGTTGGGGTTAGGGTTAGGGGGTTGGGGTTAGGGGGTTGGGGTTAGGGTTAGGGTTAGGGTTAGGGGTTGGGGTTAGGATTAGGGTTAGGGTTAGGGTTGGGGTTAGGGGGTTGGGGTTAGGGTTGGGGTTAGGGTTGGGGTTAGGGTTGGGGTTAGGGGTTAGGGTTAGGGTTGGGGTTGGGGTTAGGGTTAGGGGGTTGGGGTTGGGGTTAGGGTTAGGGTTGGGGTTAGGGTTAGGGTTAGGGGTTGGGGTTAGGGTTAGGGTTAGGGTTGGGGTTAGGGTTAGGGTTAGGGGGTTGGGTTTGGGGTTAGGGTTAGGGGGTTGGGGTTAGGGTTAGGGTTAGGGTTAGGGGGTTGGGGTTAGGGTTAGGGGTTGGGGTTAGGGTTAGGGTTAGGGTTGGGGTTAGGGTTAGGGTTAGGGGGTTGGGTTTGGGGTTAGGGTTAAGGGGTTGGGGTTAGGGTTGGGGTTAGGATTAGGGTTAGGGTTGGGGTTAGGGTTAGGGCTAGGGGGTTAGGGTTAGGGGGTTGAGGTTAGGGTTAGGGGGTTGGGGTTAGGGGGTTAGGGTTAGGGTTAAGGAGTTGGGGTTAGGGTTGGGGTTAGGGTTGGGGTTAGGGGGTTAGGGTTACGGTTAGGGGTTAGGGTTAGGGTTGGGGTTAGGGTTAGGGGGTTGGGGTTAGGGTTAGGGGGTTGGGGTTGGGGTTTGGGTTAGGGTTAGGGTTAGGGTTAAGGTTAGGGTTATGGTTAGGGGTTAGGGTTGGGGTTAGGGTTAGGGGGTTGGGGTTAGGGGGTTGGGGTTAGGGTTAGGGTTAGGGTTAGGGTTAGGGGTTGGGGTTAGGATTAGGGTTAGGGTTAGGGTTGGGGTTAGGGTTAGGGGGTTGGGGTTAGGGTTGGGGTTAGGGTTGGGGTTAGGGTTGGGGTTAGGGTTGGGGTTAGGGGTTAGGGTTAGGGTTGGGGTTGGGGTTAGGGTTAGGGGGTTGGGGTTGGGGTTAGGGTTAGGGTTGGGGTTAGGGTTAGGGTTAGGGGTTGGGGTTAGGGTTAGGGTTAGGGTTGGGGTTAGGGTTAGGGTTAGGGGGTTGGGTTTGGGGTTAGGGGGTTGGGGTTAGGGTTAGGGTTAGGGTTAGGGGGTTGGGGTTAGGGTTGGGGTTAGGGTTGGGATTAGGGTTGGGGTTAGGGTTGGGGTTAGGGTTAAGGGTTAGGGGGTTGGGGTTAGGGTTGGGGTTAGGGTTGGGGTTAGGGTTAAGGGTTAGGGTTAAGGGTTAGGGGGTTGGGGTTAGGGTTAGGGTTGGGGTTGGGGTTAGGGTTAAGGGTTAGGTTTAGGGTTAAGGGTTGGGGTTAGGGTTAGGTTGAGGGTTGGGGTTAGGGTTGGGAATGGTGTTCAACCCATATGAAACCCGCGTTAGGGATAGGGTTAGGTTTAGTATGTCAAGGGTTGAGGGTTGCGGTTCGGGTTGGGATTGGTGTTCAACCCATAAGGACCCCGCGTTCCCAACAACCATATCCAATGTCTCTCCATAGCCTTCCTCCTGCTATCCGACCACTCCGTACATCGCTGCAGCCCCGAAATCCTCAAAGATTCAAGACCATGGCCTACAAAATGGAGTACCAGTGGTCTGTTCATTTCCTTTTTGTTACGTATGTTGTATGTGTGTTGTGTCAAGCGCATTATTAAAGAGTTTTTGGTTTCTCCAACGTATTTGACACCACACTTCTCACAAAAAATCAAATAAACACAATTTGTTGAACCTGGGCTGAAGCCCTGTTCTATTTTAAAGACAGTCTTCTCCTGGGCATTTCGGACGAATTTAAGGTCCGTGAAGTGTCTGCTCAATGGCTGAGGTTTTCGTTTCTCCAATGACGGTAATCTGGCTCGGACCAATAAATCTTGCAAATTTTTATTCCTTCTATAGGCCGCTATCACTGTCGATTGCGGCATCCATGCCGTCGGGGACAAAATTCGGTGAAAATTGTGTTTAAGTCTCCTCTGGAGACTGTTGCACATAGTTGAATAAGTCACAATCATTGGAATGAGATTGGGGCGTTCCCTTTGTCGTCTTTCTCGGAAGGTCTTTAGGCAGTTCCGTAAGAACGACTTCCCATAGCCACGGTTCTTCAAGGCCTTGAATAGGGTTTTGACAGCCATCAGGAAATCATCTTGCCTCGTACAAATCCTATGGAATCGTAGGAGTTGAGATTTCACAATCCCCCTGAATGTGTGGGCTGGGTGGAAGCTTGATTTATGTACCAAAGCATGTGTGTCCGTAATTTTAAAATGTACTTTTATATCTAATTTGGAATCATGAGTAAAATTTTGTCCCTTGTAAATAGTAGTGTCCAAAAAATCAATTGATTGACGGTGAATTTCAGTTTTTAGTTGAATTGACGGATCATGAGAATTTAGAATTGCCACAAATTTCCAAAATTCTTGTTCTGTCCCGGTCCAAATTCCCCATATATCATCCAAATATCTCAGGTAACAAGATGGTTTTTGTCTACATTTCGCAAGAACTTCCTCCTCCCAATTTGCCATGAATATGTTGGCGTAAGCTGGGGCAAATTTCTTTCCCATAGCTGTGCCTTTTACTTGCAAATAATATCTGTTGTTAAATATAAAATCGTTCCTTGTCAAATTGATCTCTAGCAATTCGAGCAATTCAGCATCCGGGCGTTTTGGGTCGGGATATTTTTGAAAAATCTTGCGCACGCATTCCATCCCCGTTGGTATTGGAATGTTGGTGTATAAACTATCCACATCCATTGAAAAAAACAAGAAATCAGAGTGAATCTCCAGAGCTTTCACCATCTCAATAAAATGGTATGTGTCCCTCACATATGCCGGGTGTTTCACTGAGAGCGGCGTGAGATAGTAGTCCAAATACTCTGCTGTGGCGTATGTGTCGCTCCCACAATCTGACACTATCGGTCTCCCCGGGGGAACCTGGAATGGAACCGTCCACTTTTCGGGACTTTTATGAATTTTGGGGAGGATGTAAAACCGCCGTTCCCTCGGTTCCACCTGCCCCACCAAATATTTATGCTGTTTCGCATTAATAAATTTTTTGTTTTTCAACCGCGTTACAATTTCTGCCACTTTTGGCAAGGTTTCCCAATAAATGGGTTTCTCCAATTTTTTGTAATATGTCGAATCATTCAATTGTCTCTCCGCTTCCATGATGTATTGTTCCCTGCCCATGACGACCACCGCCGAACCCTTGTCGGCTGGCTTTATCACGACATGTTTTATATGTGTCAAGTCCCGTAAAGCTTTTACCTCCTCCACCGTCAAATTGCGTTTTTCCAGGACAGGTATCCAATATTGGTCAAATGTTTCACGGTCCAAATTAATCAGTTCTTGGATTTCCAAAGGTAAGTCCCATACCGGAGGCGCCCAGGTAGAAGGGCCCACCCATGGGAGTGGGTCCTGTCTACCTGAGTCCTTGAAATAGGTAATCAATTTTAATTTCCTATGATAATTTTGTAAATCTAATTCAAACTGTGCTTTTTGGTTTTTTCCAATGTCCAGGGAAGGAATGAAAGACAAGCCCTTCTGCAGTACACTCAGCTGCGGCCTGGATAAAGAAAAATTCTTCGCCAGAACCACCACATCCTGCGCCACCAAGGACCGTTCCCTTCTTGCCCCTTCTACATCATGACTCAATGGGCAGGTGAGTTTAAAACCTCCAACCAATGGGTGAACATGGCTGCTGCCGTCTCCTCCGTCCAATGAACGTCATCCTCCACCACCTGAAATTTGGGAGCAGGCAAGAGAGGAATGTAGCCCATATTTCTTTCAATATGGCAATTTAAATCCTGCAGATTATCTTTCTCCTCTGCTGGGAGAGTCTCTGAAAAATTAATCAGCGGAATCCAAACCTCTGCATAAGGGAACTTCCGTTTTGAGGCTCTTAAGGCTCCCTGCAGATTCTTAACTGTGGTCCCCTTACATTTGTTGGCCCTGCTGTTAATGCCAAAAGCCAACACAATCTTTTCCACCACCACGTCCTCCGGTGCCACTGTTCTCTCCATCAGGCCCTGACCATGTCTGAAATGGCTGCCTGGGTAACACTCCACCTGCACGTCATCATTGTAGTAAGGTGGGATCCTGGCCAAATTGGAATCCCCAATTATTAAACACTTCCTCCTAACATTCAGGTTCCAGTCCGTCATCTTTCTTTGAGTGTTCTGATGACATGACACTCTACTCAGCTGGGGTTCCTCAATGTCCCACCAACTGTTCTGAGACCCCAGGGAAATTTCCTCCACCCTGTTCTGTGGCTTCTGGGCCTCCATCTGGACTGGTTCAGGATTCAGGGAAATGAGTTCCCCCACCGCTTCGTCTGCTTCGGAAGTTTCCAGAAGGCTTTGCAAGCCCGGGGCTGTCGGGGGCAGTGGCGGAGTTCCCAGCGACAACAATCCCTCGGGTTCCTCCAGTTGGGGTATCAACAACAACTCCGATATTCTCTCAGGTGCCCACTCCCTTCTCATTCTCCTCACAGTAGCCTCCAGAGCCTCCTCATACTTCTCTATTTGTGGTGCATCCACATTCTCCCCTTCCCACTCGAGGGTTTGCACATTCTCCCTCTCTAATTCGAGGGGCTGCGGCAAGGCGGCTGGTAACCTAACTGTCCGGTGTTTCCTTTGCTCCTTTGGAGGCTCCTTGTTCACCTCTAATTGGCCCTGCCCCATATTTTTTTGGGCAGGAGCCCGTTGCCGGGTCACTGGTCGAGCCACAGGCGATGGTGTAGAGTGCAATGGAGCCTCGGGCTCAAGTCTCGAGGGCAGCGGAGCCGGAGCGACCCCCGGACCGTTCTTGTCCAACATGGCCATGATCAATGCCTCCACATGGTCAATCACCTCCTGTGTGACATGGGGTAGCTTCCACTTGGCCCAGCGGACGGCCACCTCCAAAGCCGCTCTCCAATCTGGGGCAAGTATCTCCGACAACTCCCCCAGCTGTTCCTCCAGACACCCCTGATAGTGCTCCCACAAAATTAAACAGGTGGTGTAAGCCCAATTTCTCGCATTCCCCTCTACCAGTTCCATTGTTTGCCGTTTGGGGAATGCCGGCTTGATCATTGATGTCAAAGTTTCAGCCATTCTCGCAATCATGCGTGGCTGTGGGTTGTCATTTTTCGGATCCACATTGCGTAGATGATGCACCGTCTTGACAACCGCATGTAACTTTCGCACCAGCCTCCCAAACTGGGGGTCTGCTGCTTGTCGCCGTACCTCTGACCCAGCAGCCCGTGGGGAGGGTCTGCGTTGAGCGGGTCTCCAGTTTTGGCGAACTGCCGCTGCATACGAGCGGTTCCTGGGACCGGCATACTGAGAGGACCGCGAAGGAGGCACTGGCCGGTTAGGAAGAAGGGACTGAACCCTTCCCCTCGCAGGATAGGGGGAATATCCCCCCCTCCTGGAGCGGAAGGAAGGTGCACGGTCCTTCCATCCACGGCCTCTCTCAGGGCCATAGTCCCTGTCCTGTTGTACAGGTCGACGGCGTCCATAACGGACTACTGTCCACCCACCGTCCATTGTTTGTGTTTGTGTATCTGTTTGTGTTGTGCGTAAATGTATGTTGTGTGTGTGTGTCTAGGGTTTAATATGTATAATAACTCAATAATCAGACTTATTTACTATCATAGGAGTCGCCTTTGTTATATAAGTAATAAGCCCCCCCCACACATAAAACACACAATCCTTAAAAGAGAAATAAAATTATAATAAAAATAATTTTTTTGAAAAATTTGAAAATTTAAACAAAAATATCAATTTGTAATCAAAATATCAATAATAGTGTGCCAAAACGACGTTTCGGCTCATCCAGAGCCTTCTTCAGGTAAATGGCACAATGAAAATGCAATTAAGCTCTTCCTGGCGAGAGATGTTGTCTCTGCAACGACCAAACTCCAACTGAGCAGCAGCTGTGAGTCTGCGATCATTTAAACTTGAAACCAGCCCGCCCCCAACTCAAATTGAACCCGCCCACTCCATGTACAATGAAAAAGCAAACCTCATGAAATAACCTTGTAAATATCCAACCCTATTAGTTTATACACTTATGTACACTTAATATTTAACTTTAAAGTACATATATATCCCCACAAATGTACTGTACATATTTACAACTCTTTAATTATGTATACATTATATTTTAATCGTATTAACCTATTTTAACATCATGAATTAACTGTCCATTTTAACATCCCACTAATTATGCACCTATGATAATTTCATCTTGTTTAACACCATGAAATTGTGTTATTACCGTGTAATACAACACATATTTGTCTAAATACAACATTAACCCCATATACAGTTTTCATACTTACTGTATACATGTAATTCACATCCCGTTAGGGTTGGGGGTTAGGGTTGGGGTTAGGGTTGGGGTTAGGGTTAGGGTTAGGGTTAGGGGGTTGGGGTTAGGGTTAGGGTTAGGGTTGGGGTTGGGGTTAGGGTTAGGGGTTGGGGTTAGGGTTAGGGTTGGGGTTGGGGTTGGGGTTAGGGTTAGGGGGTTGGGGTTAGGGTTAGGGGGTTAGGGTTAGGGGTTAGGGTTAGGGTTATGGTTAGGGGTTAGGGTTAAGGTTAGGGTTATGGTTAGGGGTTAGGGTTGGGGTTGGGGTTGGGGTTAGGGTTAGGGGGTTGGGGTTAGGGTTAGGGGGTTGGGGTTAGGGTTAGGGTTAGGGGTTGGGGTCAGGATTAGGATTAGGGTTGGGTTAGGGTTAGGGTTAGGGTTGGGTTAGGGTTAGGGTTAGGGGTTAGGGTTAGGGGTTAGGGTTAGGGTTAGGGTTAAGGGGTTGGGGTTAGGGTTGGGGTTAGGATTAGGGTTAGGGTTGGGGTTAGGGTTAGGGCTAGGGGGTTAGGGTTAGGGGGTTGAGGTTAGGGTTAGGGGGTTGGGGTTAGGGGGTTAGGGTTAGGGTTAAGGAGTTGGGGTTAGGGTTGGGGTTAGGGTTGGGGTTAGGGGGTTAGGGTTACGGTTAGGGGTTAGGGTTAGGGTTGGGGTTAGGGTTAGGGTTAGGGGGTTGGGTTTAGGGGGTTGGGGTTAGGGTTAGGGGGTTGGGGTTTGGGTTAGGGTTAGGGTTAGGGTTAAGGTTAGGGTTATGGTTAGGGGTTAGGGTTGGGGTTAGGGTTAGGGGGTTGGGGTTAGGGGTTGGGGTTAGGGTTAGGGTTAGGGTTAGGGGTTGGGGTTAGGATTAGGGTTAGGGTTAGGGTTGGGGTTAGGGTTAGGGGGTTGGGGTTAGGGTTGGGGTTAGGGTTGGGGTTAGGGGTTAGGGTTAGGGTTGGGGTTGGGGTTAGGGTTAGGGGGTTGGGGTTGGGGTTAGGGTTAGGGTTGGGGTTAGGGTTAGGGTTAGGGGTTGGGGTTAGGGTTAGGGTTAGGGTTGGGTTAGGGGTTAGGGTTAGGGGGTTGGGTTTGGGGTTAGGGTTAGGGGGTTGGGGTTAGGGTTAGGGTTAGGGTTAGGGGGTTGGGGTTAGGGTTGGGGTTAGGGTTGGGATTAGGGTTGGGGTTAGGGTTGGGCTTAGGGTTAAGGTTAGGGGGTTGGGGTTAGGGTTGGGGTTAGGGTTGGGGTTAGGGTTGGGGTTAGGGTTAAGGGTTAGGGTTAAGGGTTAGGGGGTTGGGGTTAGGGTTAGGGTTGGGGTTAGGGTTAAGGGTTAGGTTTAGGGTTAAGGGTTGGGGTTAGGGTTAGGTTGAGGGTTGGGGTTAGGGTTGGGAATGGTGTTCAACCCATATGAAACCCGCGTTAGGGATAGGGTTAGGTTTAGTATGTCAAGGGTTGAGGGTTGCGGTTCGGGTTGGGATTGGTGTTCAACCCATAAGGACCCCGCGTTCCCAACAACCATATCCAATGTCTCTCCATAGCCTTCCTCCTGCTATCCGACCACTCCGTACATCGCTGCAGCCCGAAATCCTCAAAGATTCAAGACCATGGCCTACAAAATGGAGTACCAGTGGTCTGTTCATTTCCTTTTGTTACGTATGTTGTATGTGTGTTGTGTCAAGCGCATTATTAAAGAGTTTTTGGTTTCTCCAACGTATTTGACACCACACTTCTCACAAAAAATCAAATAAACACAATTTGTTGAACCTGGGCTGAAGCCCTGTTCTATTTTAAAGACAGTCTTCTCCTGGGCATTTCGGACGAATTTAAGGTCCGTGAAGTGTCTGCTCAATGGCTGAGGTTTTCGTTTCTCCAATGACGGTAATCTGGCTCGGACCAATAAATCTTGCAAATTTTTATTCCTTCTATAGGCCGCTATCACTGTCGATTGCGGCATCCATGCCGTCGGGGACAAAATTCGGTGAAAATTGTGTTTAAGTCTCCTCTGGAGACTGTTGCACATAGTTGAATAAGTCACAATCATTGGAATGAGATTGGGGCGTTCCCTTTGTCGTCTTTCTCGGAAGGTCTTTAGGCAGTTCCGTAAGAACGACTTCCCATAGCCACGGTTCTTCAAGGCTTGAATAGGGTTTTGACAGCCATCAGGAAATCATCTTGCCTCGTACAAATCCTATGGAATCGTAGGAGTTGAGATTTCACAATCCCCCTGAATGTGTGGGCTGGGTGGAAGCTTGATTTATGTACCAAAGCATGTGTGTCCGTAATTTTAAAATGTACTTTTATATCTAATTTGGAATCATGAGTAAAATTTTGTCCCTTGTAAATAGTAGTGTCCAAAAAATCAATTGATTGACGGTGAATTTCAGTTTTTAGTTGAATTGACGGATCATGAGAATTTAGAATTGCCACAAATTTCCAAAATTCTTGTTCTGTCCCGGTCCAAATTCCCCATATATCATCCAAATATCTCAGGTAACAAGATGGTTTTTGTCTACATTTCGCAAGAACTTCCTCCTCCCAATTTGCCATGAATATGTTGGCGTAAGCTGGGGCAAATTTCTTTCCCATAGCTGTGCCTTTTACTTGCAAATAATATCTGTTGTTAAATATAAAATCGTTCCTTGTCAAATTGATCTCTAGCAATTCGAGCAATTCAGCATCCGGGCGTTTTGGGTCGGGATATTTTTGAAAAATCTTGCGCACGCATTCCATCCCCGTTGGTATTGGAATGTTGGTGTATAAACTATCCACATCCATTGAAAAAAACAAGAAATCAGAGTGAATCTCCAGAGCTTTCACCATCTCAATAAAATGGTATGTGTCCCTCACATATGCCGGGTGTTTCACTGAGAGCGGCGTGAGATAGTAGTCCAAATACTCTGCTGTGGCGTATGTGTCGCTCCCACAATCTGACACTATCGGTCTCCCCGGGGGAACCTGGAATGGAACCGTCCACTTTTCGGGACTTTTATGAATTTTGGGGAGGATGTAAAACCGCCGTTCCCTCGGTTCCACCTGCCCCACCAAATATTTATGCTGTTTCGCATTAATAAATTTTTTGTTTTTCAACCGCGTTACAATTTCTGCCACTTTTGGCAAGGTTTCCCAATAAATGGGTTTCTCCAATTTTTTGTAATATGTCGAATCATTCAATTGTCTCTCCGCTTCCATGATGTATTGTTCCCTGCCCATGACGACCACCGCCGAACCCTTGTCGGCTGGCTTTATCACGACATGTTTTATATGTGTCAAGTCCCGTAAAGCTTTTACCTCCTCCACCGTCAAATTGCGTTTTTCCAGGACAGGTATCCAATATTGGTCAAATGTTTCACGGTCCAAATTAATCAGTTCTTGGATTTCCAAAGGTAAGTCCCATACCGGAGGCGCCCAGGTAGAAGGGCCCACCCATGGGAGTGGGTCCTGTCTACCTGAGTCCTTGAAATAGGTAATCAATTTTAATTTCCTATGATAATTTTGTAAATCTAATTCAAACTGTGCTTTTTGGTTTTTTCCAATGTCCAGGGAAGGAATGAAAGACAAGCCCTTCTGCAGTACACTCAGCTGCGGCCTGGATAAAGAAAAATTCTTCGCCAGAACCACCACATCCTGCGCCACCAAGGACCGTTCCCTTCTTGCCCCTTCTACATCATGACTCAATGGGCAGGTGAGTTTAAAACCTCCAACCAATGGGTGAACATGGCTGCTGCCGTCTCCTCCGTCCAATGAACGTCATCCTCCACCACCTGAAATTTGGGAGCAGGCAAGAGAGGAATGTAGCCCATATTTCTTTCAATATGGCAATTTAAATCCTGCAGATTATCTTTCTCCTCTGCTGGGAGAGTCTCTGAAAAATTAATCAGCGGAATCCAAACCTCTGCATAAGGGAACTTCCGTTTTGAGGCTCTTAAGGCTCCCTGCAGATTCTTAACTGTGGTCCCCTTACATTTGTTGGCCCTGCTGTTAATGCCAAAAGCCAACACAATCTTTTCCACCACCACGTCCTCCGGTGCCACTGTTCTCTCCATCAGGCCCTGACCATGTCTGAAATGGCTGCCTGGGTAACACTCCACCTGCACGTCATCATTGTAGTAAGGTGGGATCCTGGCCAAATTGGAATCCCCAATTATTAAACACTTCCTCCTAACATTCAGGTTCCAGTCCGTCATCTTTCTTTGAGTGTTCTGATGACATGACACTCTACTCAGCTGGGGTTCCTCAATGTCCCACCAACTGTTCTGAGACCCCAGGGAAATTTCCACCACCCTGTTCTGTGGCTTCTGGGCCTCCATCTGGACTGGTTCCGGATTCAGGGAAATGAGTTCCCCCACCGCTTCGTCTGCTTCGGAAGTTTCCAGAAGGCTTTGCAAGCCCTGGGCTGTCGGGGGCAGTGGCGGAGTTCCCAGCGACAACAATCCCTCGGGTTCCTCCAGTTGGGGTATCAACAACAACTCCGATATTCTCTCAGGTGCCCACTCCCTTCTCATTCTCCTCACAGTAGCCTCCAGAGCCTCCTCATACTTCTCTATTTGTGGTGCATCCACATTCTCCCCTTCCCACTCGAGGGTTTGCACATTCTCCCTCTCTAATTCGAGGGGCTGCGGCAAGGCGGCTGGTAACCTAACTGTCCGGTGTTTCCTTTGCTCCTTTGGAGGCTCCTTGTTCACCTCTAATTGGCCCTGCCCCATATTTTTTTGGGCAGGAGCCCGTTGCCGGGTCACTGGTCGAGCCACAGGCGATGGTGTAGAGTGCAATGGAGCCTCGGGCTCAAGTCTCGAGGGCAGCGGAGCCGGAGCGACCCCCGGACCGTTCTTGTCCAACATGGCCATGATCAATGCCTCCACATGGTCAATCACCTCCTGTGTGACATGGGGTAGCTTCCACTTGGCCCAGCGGACGGCCACCTCCAAAGCCGCTCTCCAATCTGGGGCAAGTATCTCCGACAACTCCCCCAGCTGTTCCTCCAGACACCCCTGATAGTGCTCCCACAAAATTAAACAGGTGGTGTAAGCCCAATTTCTCGCATTCCCCTCTACCAGTTCCATTGTTTGCCGTTTGGGGAATGCCGGCTTGATCATTGATGTCAAAGTTTCAGCCATTCTCGCAATCATGCGTGGCTGTGGGTTGTCATTTTTCGGATCCACATTGCGTAGATGATGCACCGTCTTGACAACCGCATGTAACTTTCGCACCAGCCTCCCAAACTGGGGGTCTGCTGCTTGTCGCCGTACCTCTGACCCAGCAGCCCGTGGGGAGGGTCTGCGTTGAGCGGGTCTCCAGTTTTGGCGAACTGCCGCTGCATACGAGCGGTTCCTGGGACCGGCATACTGAGAGGACCGCGAAGGAGGCACTGGCCGGTTAGGAAGAAGGGACTGAACCCTTCCCCTCGCAGGATAGGGGGAATATCCCCCCCTCCTGGAGCGGAAGGAAGGTGCACGGTCCTTCCATCCACGGCCTCTCTCAGGGCCATAGTCCCTGTCCTGTTGTACAGGTCGACGGCGTCCATAACGGACTACTGTCCACCCACCGTCCATTGTTTGTGTTTGTGTATCTGTTTGTGTTGTGCGTAAATGTATGTTGTGTGTGTGTGTCTAGGGTTTAATATGTATAATAACTCAATAATCAGACTTATTTACTATCATAGGAGTCGCCTTTGTTATATAAGTAATAAGCCCCCCCCCACACATAAAACACACAATCCTTAAAAGAGAAATAAAATTATAATAAAAATAATTTTTTTGAAAAATTTGAAAATTTAAACAAAAATATCAATTTGTAATCAAAATATCAATAATAGTGTGCCAAAACGACGTTTCGGCTCATCCAGAGCCTTCTTCAGGTAAATGGCACAATGAAAATGCAATTAAGCTCTTCCTGGCGAGAGATGTTGTCTCTGCAACGACCAAACTCCAACTGAGCAGCAGCTGTGAGTCTGCGATCATTTAAACTTGAAACCAGCCCGCCCCCAACTCAAATTGAACCCGCCCACTCCATGTACAATGAAAAAGCAAACCTCATGAAATAACCTTGTAAATATCCAACCCTATTAGTTTATACACTTATGTACACTTAATATTTAACTTTAAAGTACATATATATCCCCACAAATGTACTGTACATATTTACAACTCTTTAATTATGTATACATTATATTTTAATCGTATTAACCTATTTTAACATCATGAATTAACTGTCCATTTTAACATCCCACTAATTATGCACCTATGATAATTTCATCTTGTTTAACACCATGAAATTGTGTTATTACCGTGTAATACAACACATATTTGTCTAAATACAACATTAACCCCATATACAGTTTTCATACTTACTGTATACATGTAATTCACATCCCGTTAGGGTTGGGGGTTAGGGTTGGGGTTAGGGTTGGGGTTAGGGTTAGGGTTAGGGTTAGGGGGTTGGGGTTAGGGTTAGGGTTAGGGTTGGGGTTGGGGTTAGGGTTAGGGGTTGGGGTTAGGGTTAGGGTTGGGGTTGGGGTTGGGGTTAGGGTTAGGGGGTTGGGGTTAGGGTTAGGGGGTTAGGGTTAGGGGTTAGGGTTAGGGTTATGGTTAGGGGTTAGGGTTAAGGTTAGGGTTATGGTTGGGGTTGGGGTTGGGGTTAGGGTTAGGGGGTTGGGGTTAGGGTTAGGGGGTTGGGGTTAGGGTTAGGGTTAGGGGTTGGGGTCAGGATTAGGATTAGGGTTGGGTTAGGGTTAGGGTTAGGGTTGGGGTTAGGGTTAGGGTTAGGGGTTAGGGTTAGGGGTTAGGGTTAGGGTTAGGGTTAAGGGGTTGGGGTTAGGGTTGGGGTTAGGATTAGGGTTAGGGTTGGGGTTAGGGTTAGGGCTAGGGGGTTAGGGTTAGGGGGTTGAGGTTAGGGTTAGGGGGTTGGGGTTAGGGGGTTAGGGTTAGGGTTAAGGAGTTGGGGTTAGGGTTGGGGTTAGGGTTGGGGTTAGGGGGTTAGGGTTACGGTTAGGGGTTAGGGTTAGGGTTGGGGTTAGGGTTAGGGTTAGGGGGTTGGGGTTAGGGTTAGGGGGTTGGGGTTTGGGTTAGGGTTAGGGTTAGGGTTAAGGTTAGGGTTATGGTTAGGGGTTAGGGTTGGGGTTAGGGTTAGGGGGTTGGGGTTAGGGGGTTGGGGTTAGGGTTAGGGTTAGGGTTAGGGTTAGGGGTTGGGGTTAGGATTAGGGTTAGGGTTAGGGTTGGGGTTAGGGTTAGGGGGTTGGGGTTAGGGTTGGGGTAAGGGTTGGGGTTAGGGTTGGGGTTAGGGGTTAGGGTTAGGGTTGGGGTTGGGGTTAGGGTTAGGGGGTTGGGGTTGGGGTTAGGGTTAGGGTTGGGGTTAGGGTTAGGGTTAGGGGTTGGGGTTAGGGTTAGGGTTAGGGTTGGGGTTAGGGTTAGGGTTAGGGGGTTGGGTTTGGGGTTAGGGTTAGGGGGTTGGGGTTGGGGTTAGGGTTAGGGTTAGGGTTAGGGGGTTGGGGTTAGGGTTGGGGTTAGGGTTGGGATTAGGGTTGGGGTTAGGGTTGGGGTTAGGGTTAAGGGTTAGGGGGTTGGGGTTAGGGTTGGGGTTAGGGTTGGGGTTAGGGTTGGGGTTAGGGTTGGGGTTAGGGTTGGGGTTAGGGTTAAGGGTTAGGGTTAAGGGTTAGGGGGTTGGGGTTAGGGTTAGGGTTGGGGTTGGGGTTAGGGTTAAGGGTTAGGTTTAGGGTTAAGGGTTGGGGTTAGGGTTAGGTTGAGGGTTGGGGTTAGGGTTGGGAATGGTGTTCAACCCATATGAAACCCGCGTTAGGGATAGGGTTAGGTTTAGTATGTCAAGGGTTGAGGGTTGCGGTTCGGGTTGGGATTGGTGTTCAACCCATAAGGACCCCGCGTTCCCAACAACCATATCCAATGTCTCTCCATAGCCTTCCTCCTGCTATCCGACCACTCCGTACATCGCTGCAGCCCCGAAATCCTCAAAGATTCAAGACCATGGCCTACAAAATGGAGTACCAGTGGTCTGTTCATTTCCTTTTTGTTACGTATGTTGTATGTGTGTTGTGTCAAGCGCATTATTAAAGAGTTTTTGGTTTCTCCAACGTATTTGACACCACACTTCTCACAAAAAATCAAATAAACACAATTTGTTGAACCTGGGCTGAAGCCCTGTTCTATTTTAAAGACAGTCTTCTCCTGGGCATTTCGGACGAATTTAAGGTCCGTGAAGTGTCTGCTCAATGGCTGAGGTTTTCGTTTCTCCAATGACGGTAATCTGGCTCGGACCAATAAATCTTGCAAATTTTTATTCCTTCTATAGGCCGCTATCACTGTCGATTGCGGCATCCATGCCGTCGGGGACAAAATTCGGTGAAAATTGTGTTTAAGTCTCCTCTGGAGACTGTTGCACATAGTTGAATAAGTCACAATCATTGGAATGAGATTGGGGCGTTCCCTTTGTCGTCTTTCTCGGAAGGTCTTTAGGCAGTTCCGTAAGAACGACTTCCCATAGCCACGGTTCTTCAAGGCCTTGAATAGGGTTTTGACAGCCATCAGGAAATCATCTTGCCTCGTACAAATCCTATGGAATCGTAGGAGTTGAGATTTCACAATCCCCCTGAATGTGTGGGCTGGGTGGAAGCTTGATTTATGTACCAAAGCATGTGTGTCCGTAATTTTAAAATGTACTTTTATATCTAATTTGGAATCATGAGTAAAATTTTGTCCCTTGTAAATAGTAGTGTCCAAAAAATCAATTGATTGACGGTGAATTTCAGTTTTTAGTTGAATTGACGGATCATGAGAATTTAGAATTGCCACAAATTTCCAAAATTCTTGTTCTGTCCCGGTCCAAATTCCCCATATATCATCCAAATATCTCAGGTAACAAGATGGTTTTTGTCTACATTTCGCAAGAACTTCCTCCTCCCAATTTGCCATGAATATGTTGGCGTAAGCTGGGGCAAATTTCTTTCCCATAGCTGTGCCTTTTACTTGCAAATAATATCTGTTGTTAAATATAAAATCGTTCCTTGTCAAATTGATCTCTAGCAATTCGAGCAATTCAGCATCCGGGCGTTTTGGGTCGGGATATTTTTGAAAAATCTTGCGCACGCATTCCATCCCCGTTGGTATTGGAATGTTGGTGTATAAACTATCCACATCCATTGAAAAAAACAAGAAATCAGAGTGAATCTCCAGAGCTTTCACCATCTCAATAAAATGGTATGTGTCCCTCACATATGCCGGGTGTTTCACTGAGAGCGGCGTGAGATAGTAGTCCAAATACTCTGCTGTGGCGTATGTGTCGCTCCCACAATCTGACACTATCGGTCTCCCCGGGGGAACCTGGAATGGAACCGTCCACTTTTCGGGACTTTTATGAATTTTGGGGAGGATGTAAAACCGCCGTTCCCTCGGTTCCACCTGCCCCACCAAATATTTATGCTGTTTCGCATTAATAAATTTTTTGTTTTTCAACCGCGTTACAATTTCTGCCACTTTTGGCAAGGTTTCCCAATAAATGGGTTTCTCCAATTTTTTGTAATATGTCGAATCATTCAATTGTCTCTCCGCTTCCATGATGTATTGTTCCCTGCCCATGACGACCACCGCCGAACCCTTGTCGGCTGGCTTTATCACGACATGTTTTATATGTGTCAAGTCCCGTAAAGCTTTTACCTCCTCCACCGTCAAATTGCGTTTTTCCAGGACAGGTATCCAATATTGGTCAAATGTTTCACGGTCCAAATTAATCAGTTCTTGGATTTCCAAAGGTAAGTCCCATACCGGAGGCGCCCAGGTAGAAGGGCCCACCCATGGGAGTGGGTCCTGTCTACCTGAGTCCTTGAAATAGGTAATCAATTTTAATTTCCTATGATAATTTTGTAAATCTAATTCAAACTGTGCTTTTTGGTTTTTTCCAATGTCCAGGGAAGGAATGAAAGACAAGCCCTTCTGCAGTACACTCAGCTGCGGCCTGGATAAAGAAAAATTCTTCGCCAGAACCACCACATCCTGCGCCACCAAGGACCGTTCCCTTCTTGCCCCTTCTACATCATGACTCAATGGGCAGGTGAGTTTAAAACCTCCAACCAATGGGTGAACATGGCTGCTGCCGTCTCCTCCGTCCAATGAACGTCATCCTCCACCACCTGAAATTTGGGAGCAGGCAAGAGAGGAATGTAGCCCATATTTCTTTCAATATGGCAATTTAAATCCTGCAGATTATCTTTCTCCTCTGCTGGGAGAGTCTCTGAAAAATTAATCAGCGGAATCCAAACCTCTGCATAAGGGAACTTCCGTTTTGAGGCTCTTAAGGCTCCCTGCAGATTCTTAACTGTGGTCCCCTTACATTTGTTGGCCCTGCTGTTAATGCCAAAAGCCAACACAATCTTTTCCACCACCACGTCCTCCGGTGCCACTGTTCTCTCCATCAGGCCCTGACCATGTCTGAAATGGCTGCCTGGGTAACACTCCACCTGCACGTCATCATTGTAGTAAGGTGGGATCCTGGCCAAATTGGAATCCCCAATTATTAAACACTTCCTCCTAACATTCAGGTTCCAGTCCGTCATCTTTCTTTGAGTGTTCTGATGACATGACACTCTACTCAGCTGGGGTTCCTCAATGTCCCACCAACTGTTCTGAGACCCCAGGGAAATTTCCTCCACCCTGTTCTGTGGCTTCTGGGCCTCCATCTGGACTGGTTCAGGATTCAGGGAAATGAGTTCCCCCACCGCTTCGTCTGCTTCGGAAGTTTCCAGAAGGCTTTGCAAGCCCGGGGCTGTCGGGGGCAGTGGCGGAGTTCCCAGCGACAACAATCCCTCGGGTTCCTCCAGTTGGGGTATCAACAACAACTCCGATATTCTCTCAGGTGCCCACTCCCTTCTCATTCTCCTCACAGTAGCCTCCAGAGCCTCCTCATACTTCTCTATTTGTGGTGCATCCACATTCTCCCCTTCCCACTCGAGGGTTTGCACATTCTCCCTCTCTAATTCGAGGGGCTGCGGCAAGGCGGCTGGTAACCTAACTGTCCGGTGTTTCCTTTGCTCCTTTGGAGGCTCCTTGTTCACCTCTAATTGGCCCTGCCCCATATTTTTTTGGGCAGGAGCCCGTTGCCGGGTCACTGGTCGAGCCACAGGCGATGGTGTAGAGTGCAATGGAGCCTCGGGCTCAAGTCTCGAGGGCAGCGGAGCCGGAGCGACCCCCGGACCGTTCTTGTCCAACATGGCCATGATCAATGCCTCCACATGGTCAATCACCTCCTGTGTGACATGGGGTAGCTTCCACTTGGCCCAGCGGACGGCCACCTCCAAAGCCGCTCTCCAATCTGGGGCAAGTATCTCCGACAACTCCCCCAGCTGTTCCTCCAGACACCCCTGATAGTGCTCCCACAAAATTAAACAGGTGGTGTAAGCCCAATTTCTCGCATTCCCCTCTACCAGTTCCATTGTTTGCCGTTTGGGGAATGCCGGCTTGATCATTGATGTCAAAGTTTCAGCCATTCTCGCAATCATGCGTGGCTGTGGGTTGTCATTTTTCGGATCCACATTGCGTAGATGATGCACCGTCTTGACAACCGCATGTAACTTTCGCACCAGCCTCCCAAACTGGGGGTCTGCTGCTTGTCGCCGTACCTCTGACCCAGCAGCCCGTGGGGAGGGTCTGCGTTGAGCGGGTCTCCAGTTTTGGCGAACTGCCGCTGCATACGAGCGGTTCCTGGGACCGGCATACTGAGAGGACCGCGAAGGAGGCACTGGCCGGTTAGGAAGAAGGGACTGAACCCTTCCCCTCGCAGGATAGGGGGAATATCCCCCCCTCCTGGAGCGGAAGGAAGGTGCACGGTCCTTCCATCCACGGCCTCTCTCAGGGCCATAGTCCCTGTCCTGTTGTACAGGTCGACGGCGTCCATAACGGACTACTGTCCACCCACCGTCCATTGTTTGTGTTTGTGTATCTGTTTGTGTTGTGCGTAAATGTATGTTGTGTGTGTGTGTCTAGGGTTTAATATGTATAATAACTCAATAATCAGACTTATTTACTATCATAGGAGTCGCCTTTGTTATATAAGTAATAAGCCCCCCCCACACATAAAACACACAATCCTTAAAAGAGAAATAAAATTATAATAAAAATAATTTTTTTGAAAAATTTGAAAATTTAAACAAAAATATCAATTTGTAATCAAAATATCAATAATAGTGTGCCAAAACGACGTTTCGGCTCATCCAGAGCCTTCTTCAGGTAAATGGCACAATGAAAATGCAATTAAGCTCTTCCTGGCGAGAGATGTTGTCTCTGCAACGACCAAACTCCAACTGAGCAGCAGCTGTGAGTCTGCGATCATTTAAACTTGAAACCAGCCCGCCCCCAACTCAAATTGAACCCGCCCACTCCATGTACAATGAAAAAGCAAACCTCATGAAATAACCTTGTAAATATCCAACCCTATTAGTTTATACACTTATGTACACTTAATATTTAACTTTAAAGTACATATATATCCCCACAAATGTACTGTACATATTTACAACTCTTTAATTATGTATACATTATATTTTAATCGTATTAACCTATTTTAACATCATGAATTAACTGTCCATTTTAACATCCCACTAATTATGCACCTATGATAATTTCATCTTGTTTAACACCATGAAATTGTGTTATTACCGTGTAATACAACACATATTTGTCTAAATACAACATTAACCCCATATACAGTTTTCATACTTACTGTATACATGTAATTCACATCCCGTTAGGGTTGGGGGTTAGGGTTGGGGTTAGGGTTGGGGTTAGGGTTAGGGTTAGGGTTAGGGGGTTGGGGTTAGGGTTAGGGTTAGGGTTGGGGTTGGGGTTAGGGTTAGGGGTTGGGGTTAGGGTTAGGGTTGGGGTTGGGGTTGGGGTTAGGGTTAGGGGGTTGGGGTTAGGGTTAGGGGGTTAGGGTTAGGGGTTAGGGTTAGGGTTATGGTTAGGGGTTAGGGTTAAGGTTAGGGTTATGGTTAGGGGTTAGGGTTGGGGTTGGGGTTGGGGTTAGGGTTAGGGGGTTGGGGTTAGGGTTAGGGGGTTGGGGTTAGGGTTAGGGTTAGGGGTTGGGGTCAGGATTAGGATTAGGGTTGGGTTAGGGTTAGGGTTAGGGTTGGGGTTAGGGTTAGGGTTAGGGGTTAGGGTTAGGGGTTAGGGTTAGGGTTAGGGTTAAGGGGTTGGGGTTAGGGTTGGGGTTAGGATTAGGGTTAGGGTTGGGGTTAGGGTTAGGGCTAGGGGGTTAGGGTTAGGGGGTTGAGGTTAGGGTTAGGGGGTTGGGGTTAGGGGGTTAGGGTTAGGGTTAAGGAGTTGGGGTTAGGGTTGGGGTTAGGGTTGGGGTTAGGGGGTTAGGGTTACGGTTAGGGGTTAGGGTTAGGGTTGGGGTTAGGGTTAGGGTTAGGGGGTTGGGGTTAGGGTTAGGGGGTTGGGGTTTGGGTTAGGGTTAGGGTTAGGGTTAAGGTTAGGGTTATGGTTAGGGGTTAGGGGTTAGGGTTGGGGTTAGGGTTAGGGGGTTGGGGTTAGGGGGTTGGGGTTAGGGTTAGGGTTAGGGTTAGGGTTAGGGGTTGGGGTTAGGATTAGGGTTAGGGTTAGGGTTGGGGTTAGGGTTAGGGGGTTGGGGTTAGGGTTGGGGTTAGGGTTGGGGTTAGGGGTTAGGGTTAGGGTTGGGGTTGGGGTTAGGGTTAGGGGGTTGGGGTTGGGGTTAGGGTTAGGGTTGGGGTTAGGGTTAGGGTTAGGGGTTGGGGTTAGGGTTAGGGTTAGGGTTGGGGTTAGGGTTAGGGTTAGGGGGTTGGGTTTGGGGTTAGGGTTAGGGGGTTGGGGTTAGGGTTAGGGTTAGGGTTAGGGGGTTGGGGTTAGGGTTGGGGTTAGGGTTGGGATTAGGGTTGGGGTTAGGGTTGGGCTTAGGGTTAAGGGTTAGGGGGTTGGGGTTAGGGTTGGGGTTAGGGTTGGGGTTAGGGTTGGGGTTAGGGTTAAGGGTTAGGGTTAAGGGTTAGGGGGTTGGGGTTAGGGTTAGGGTTGGGGTTGGGGTTAGGGTTAAGGGTTAGGTTTAGGGTTAAGGGTTGGGGTTAGGGTTAGGTTGAGGGTTGGGGTTAGGGTTGGGAATGGTGTTCAACCCATATGAAACCCGCGTTAGGGATAGGGTTAGGTTTAGTATGTCAAGGGTTGAGGGTTGCGGTTCGGGTTGGGATTGGTGTTCAACCCATAAGGACCCCGCGTTCCCAACAACCATATCCAATGTCTCTCCATAGCCTTCCTCCTGCTATCCGACCACTCCGTACATCGCTGCAGCCCCGAAATCCTCAAAGATTCAAGACCATGGCCTACAAAATGGAGTACCAGTGGTCTGTTCATTTCCTTTTTGTTACGTATGTTGTATGTGTGTTGTGTCAAGCGCATTATTAAAGAGTTTTTGGTTTCTCCAACGTATTTGACACCACACTTCTCACAAAAAATCAAATAAACACAATTTGTTGAACCTGGGCTGAAGCCCTGTTCTATTTTAAAGACAGTCTTCTCCTGGGCATTTCGGACGAATTTAAGGTCCGTGAAGTGTCTGCTCAATGGCTGAGGTTTTCGTTTCTCCAATGACGGTAATCTGGCTCGGACCAATAAATCTTGCAAATTTTTATTCCTTCTATAGGCCGCTATCACTGTCGATTGCGGCATCCATGCCGTCGGGGACAAAATTCGGTGAAAATTGTGTTTAAGTCTCCTCTGGAGACTGTTGCACATAGTTGAATAAGTCACAATCATTGGAATGAGATTGGGGCGTTCCCTTTGTCGTCTTTCTCGGAAGGTCTTTAGGCAGTTCCGTAAGAACGACTTCCCATAGCCACGGTTCTTCAAGGCCTTGAATAGGGTTTTGACAGCCATCAGGAAATCATCTTGCCTCGTACAAATCCTATGGAATCGTAGGAGTTGAGATTTCACAATCCCCCTGAATGTGTGGGCTGGGTGGAAGCTTGATTTATGTACCAAAGCATGTGTGTCCGTAATTTTAAAATGTACTTTTATATCTAATTTGGAATCATGAGTAAAATTTTGTCCCTTGTAAATAGTAGTGTCCAAAAAATCAATTGATTGACGGTGAATTTCAGTTTTTAGTTGAATTGACGGATCATGAGAATTTAGAATTGCCACAAATTTCCAAAATTCTTGTTCTGTCCCGGTCCAAATTCCCCATATATCATCCAAATATCTCAGGTAACAAGATGGTTTTTGTCTACATTTCGCAAGAACTTCCTCCTCCCAATTTGCCATGAATATGTTGGCGTAAGCTGGGGCAAATTTCTTTCCCATAGCTGTGCCTTTTACTTGCAAATAATATCTGTTGTTAAATATAAAATCGTTCCTTGTCAAATTGATCTCTAGCAATTCGAGCAATTCAGCATCCGGGCGTTTTGGGTCGGGATATTTTTGAAAAATCTTGCGCACGCATTCCATCCCCGTTGGTATTGGAATGTTGGTGTATAAACTATCCACATCCATTGAAAAAAACAAGAAATCAGAGTGAATCTCCAGAGCTTTCACCATCTCAATAAAATGGTATGTGTCCCTCACATATGCCGGGTGTTTCACTGAGAGCGGCGTGAGATAGTAGTCCAAATACTCTGCTGTGGCGTATGTGTCGCTCCCACAATCTGACACTATCGGTCTCCCCGGGGGAACCTGGAATGGAACCGTCCACTTTTCGGGACTTTTATGAATTTTGGGGAGGATGTAAAACCGCCGTTCCCTCGGTTCCACCTGCCCCACCAAATATTTATGCTGTTTCGCATTAATAAATTTTTTGTTTTTCAACCGCGTTACAATTTCTGCCACTTTTGGCAAGGTTTCCCAATAAATGGGTTTCTCCAATTTTTTGTAATATGTCGAATCATTCAATTGTCTCTCCGCTTCCATGATGTATTGTTCCCTGCCCATGACGACCACCGCCGAACCCTTGTCGGCTGGCTTTATCACGACATGTTTTATATGTGTCAAGTCCCGTAAAGCTTTTACCTCCTCCACCGTCAAATTGCGTTTTTCCAGGACAGGTATCCAATATTGGTCAAATGTTTCACGGTCCAAATTAATCAGTTCTTGGATTTCCAAAGGTAAGTCCCATACCGGAGGCGCCCAGGTAGAAGGGCCCACCCATGGGAGTGGGTCCTGTCTACCTGAGTCCTTGAAATAGGTAATCAATTTTAATTTCCTATGATAATTTTGTAAATCTAATTCAAACTGTGCTTTTTGGTTTTTTCCAATGTCCAGGGAAGGAATGAAAGACAAGCCCTTCTGCAGTACACTCAGCTGCGGCCTGGATAAAGAAAAATTCTTCGCCAGAACCACCACATCCTGCGCCACCAAGGACCGTTCCCTTCTTGCCCCTTCTACATCATGACTCAATGGGCAGGTGAGTTTAAAACCTCCAACCAATGGGTGAACATGGCTGCTGCCGTCTCCTCCGTCCAATGAACGTCATCCTCCACCACCTGAAATTTGGGAGCAGGCAAGAGAGGAATGTAGCCCATATTTCTTTCAATATGGCAATTTAAATCCTGCAGATTATCTTTCTCCTCTGCTGGGAGAGTCTCTGAAAAATTAATCAGCGGAATCCAAACCTCTGCATAAGGGAACTTCCGTTTTGAGGCTCTTAAGGCTCCCTGCAGATTCTTAACTGTGGTCCCCTTACATTTGTTGGCCCTGCTGTTAATGCCAAAAGCCAACACAATCTTTTCCACCACCACGTCCTCCGGTGCCACTGTTCTCTCCATCAGGCCCTGACCATGTCTGAAATGGCTGCCTGGGTAACACTCCACCTGCACGTCATCATTGTAGTAAGGTGGGATCCTGGCCAAATTGGAATCCCCAATTATTAAACACTTCCTCCTAACATTCAGGTTCCAGTCCGTCATCTTTCTTTGAGTGTTCTGATGACATGACACTCTACTCAGCTGGGGTTCCTCAATGTCCCACCAACTGTTCTGAGACCCCAGGGAAATTTCCTCCACCCTGTTCTGTGGCTTCTGGGCCTCCATCTGGACTGGTTCAGGATTCAGGGAAATGAGTTCCCCCACCGCTTCGTCTGCTTCGGAAGTTTCCAGAAGGCTTTGCAAGCCCGGGGCTGTCGGGGGCAGTGGCGGAGTTCCCAGCGACAACAATTCCTCGGGTTCCTCCAGTTGGGGTATCAACAACAACTCCGATATTCTCTCAGGTGCCCACTCCCTTCTCATTCTCCTCACAGTAGCCTCCAGAGCCTCCTCATACTTCTCTATTTGTGGTGCATCCACATTCTCCCCTTCCCACTCGAGGGTTTGCACATTCTCCCTCTCTAATTCGAGGGGCTGCGGCAAGGCGGCTGGTAACCTAACTGTCCGGTGTTTCCTTTGCTCCTTTGGAGGCTCCTTGTTCACCTCTAATTGGCCCTGCCCCATATTTTTTTGGGCAGGAGCCCGTTGCCGGGTCACTGGTCGAGCCACAGGCGATGGTGTAGAGTGCAATGGAGCCTCGGGCTCAAGTCTCGAGGGCAGCGGAGCCGGAGCGACCCCCGGACCGTTCTTGTCCAACATGGCCATGATCAATGCCTCCACATGGTCAATCACCTCCTGTGTGACATGGGGTAGCTTCCACTTGGCCCAGCGGACGGCCACCTCCAAAGCCGCTCTCCAATCTGGGGCAAGTATCTCCGACAACTCCCCCAGCTGTTCCTCCAGACACCCCTGATAGTGCTCCCACAAAATTAAACAGGTGGTGTAAGCCCAATTTCTCGCATTCCCCTCTACCAGTTCCATTGTTTGCCGTTTGGGGAATGCCGGCTTGATCATTGATGTCAAAGTTTCAGCCATTCTCGCAATCATGCGTGGCTGTGGGTTGTCATTTTTCGGATCCACATTGCGTAGATGATGCACCGTCTTGACAACCGCATGTAACTTTCGCACCAGCCTCCCAAACTGGGGGTCTGCTGCTTGTCGCCGTACCTCTGACCCAGCAGCCCGTGGGGAGGGTCTGCGTTGAGCGGGTCTCCAGTTTTGGCGAACTGCCGCTGCATACGAGCGGTTCCTGGGACCGGCATACTGAGAGGACCGCGAAGGAGGCACTGGCCGGTTAGGAAGAAGGGACTGAACCCTTCCCCTCGCAGGATAGGGGGAATATCCCCCCCTCCTGGAGCGGAAGGAAGGTGCACGGTCCTTCCATCCACGGCCTCTCTCAGGGCCATAGTCCCTGTCCTGTTGTACAGGTCGACGGCGTCCATAACGGACTACTGTCCACCCACCGTCCATTGTTTGTGTTTGTGTATCTGTTTGTGTTGTGCGTAAATGTATGTTGTGTGTGTGTGTCTAGGGTTTAATATGTATAATAACTCAATAATCAGACTTATTTACTATCATAGGAGTCGCCTTTGTTATATAAGTAATAAGCCCCCCCCACACATAAAACACACAATCCTTAAAAGAGAAATAAAATTATAATAAAAATAATTTTTTTGAAAAATTTGAAAATTTAAACAAAAATATCAATTTGTAATCAAAATATCAATAATAGTGTGCCAAAACGACGTTTCGGCTCATCCAGAGCCTTCTTCAGGTAAATGGCACAATGAAAATGCAATTAAGCTCTTCCTGGCGAGAGATGTTGTCTCTGCAACGACCAAACTCCAACTGAGCAGCAGCTGTGAGTCTGCGATCATTTAAACTTGAAACCAGCCCGCCCCCAACTCAAATTGAACCCGCCCACTCCATGTACAATGAAAAAGCAAACCTCATGAAATAACCTTGTAAATATCCAACCCTATTAGTTTATACACTTATGTACACTTAATATTTAACTTTAAAGTACATATATATCCCCACAAATGTACTGTACATATTTACAACTCTTTAATTATGTATACATTATATTTTAATCGTATTAACCTATTTTAACATCATGAATTAACTGTCCATTTTAACATCCCACTAATTATGCACCTATGATAATTTCATCTTGTTTAACACCATGAAATTGTGTTATTACCGTGTAATACAACACATATTTGTCTAAATACAACATTAACCCCATATACAGTTTTCATACTTACTGTATACATGTAATTCACATCCCGTTAGGGTTGGGGGTTAGGGTTGGGGTTAGGGTTGGGGTTAGGGTTAGGGTTAGGGTTAGGGGGTTGGGGTTAGGGTTAGGGTTAGGGTTGGGGTTGGGGTTAGGGTTAGGGGTTGGGGTTAGGGTTAGGGTTGGGGTTGGGGTTGGGGTTAGGGTTAGGGGGTTGGGGTTAGGGTTAGGGGGTTAGGGTTAGGGGTTAGGGTTAGGGTTATGGTTAGGGGTTAGGGTTAAGGTTAGGGTTATGGTTAGGGGTTAGGGTTGGGGTTGGGGTTGGGGTTAGGGTTAGGGGGTTGGGGTTAGGGTTAGGGGGTTGGGGTTAGGGTTAGGGTTAGGGGTTGGGGTCAGGATTAGGATTAGGGTTGGGTTAGGGTTAGGGTTAGGGTTGGGGTTAGGGTTAGGGTTAGGGGTTAGGGTTAGGGTTAAGGGGTTGGGGTTAGGGTTGGGGTTAGGATTAGGGTTAGGGTTGGGGTTAGGGTTAGGGCTAGGGGGTTAGGGTTAGGGGGTTGAGGTTAGGGTTAGGGGGTTGGGGTTAGGGGGTTAGGGTTAGGGTTAAGGAGTTGGGGTTAGGGTTGGGGTTAGGGTTGGGGTTAGGGGGTTAGGGTTACGGTTAGGGGTTAGGGTTAGGGTTGGGGTTAGGGTTAGGGTTAGGGGGTTGGGGTTAGGGTTAGGGGGTTGGGGTTTGGGTTAGGGTTAGGGTTAGGGTTAAGGTTAGGGTTATGGTTAGGGGTTAGGGTTGGGGTTAGGGGGTTGGGGTTAGGGGGTTGGGGTTAGGGTTAGGGTTAGGGGTTGGGGTTAGGATTAGGGTTAGGGTTAGGGTTGGGGTTAGGGTTAGGGGGTTGGGGTTAGGGTTGGGGTTAGGGTTGGGGTTAGGGTTGGGGTTAAGGTTGGGGTTAGGGGTTAGGGTTAGGGTTGGGGTTGGGGTTAGGGTTAGGGGGTTGGGGTTGGGGTTAGGGTTAGGGTTGGGGTTAGGGTTAGGGTTAGGGGTTGGGGTTAGGGTTAGGGTTAGGGTTGGGGTTAGGGTTAGGGTTAGGGGGTTGGGTTTGGGGTTAGGGTTAGGGGGTTGGGGTTAGGGTTAGGGTTAGGGTTAGGGGGTTGGGGTTGGGGTTAGGGTTGGGGTTAGGGTTGGGATTAGGGTTGGGGTTAGGGTTGGGCTTAGGGTTAAGGGTTAGGGGGTTGGGGTTAGGGTTGGGGTTAGGGTTGGGGTTAGGGTTGGGGTTAGGGTTAAGGGTTAGGGTTAAGGGTTAGGGGGTTGGGGTTAGGGTTAGGGTTGGGGTTGGGGTTAGGGTTAAGGGTTAGGTTTAGGGTTAAGGGTTGGGGTTAGGGTTAGGTTGAGGGTTGGGGTTAGGGTTGGGAATGGTGTTCAACCCATATGAAACCCGCGTTAGGGATAGGGTTAGGTTTAGTATGTCAAGGGTTGAGGGTTGCGGTTCGGGTTGGGATTGGTGTTCAACCCATAAGGACCCCGCGTTCCCAACAACCATATCCAATGTCTCTCCATAGCCTTCCTCCTGCTATCCGACCACTCCGTACATCGCTGCAGCCCCGAAATCCTCAAAGATTCAAGACCATGGCCTACAAAATGGAGTACCAGTGGTCTGTTCATTTCCTTTTTGTTACGTATGTTGTATGTGTGTTGTGTCAAGCGCATTATTAAAGAGTTTTTGGTTTCTCCAACGTATTTGACACCACACTTCTCACAAAAAATCAAATAAACACAATTTGTTGAACCTGGGCTGAAGCCCTGTTCTATTTTAAAGACAGTCTTCTCCTGGGCATTTCGGACGAATTTAAGGTCCGTGAAGTGTCTGCTCAATGGCTGAGGTTTTCGTTTCTCCAATGACGGTAATCTGGCTCGGACCAATAAATCTTGCAAATTTTTATTCCTTCTATAGGCCGCTATCACTGTCGATTGCGGCATCCATGCCGTCGGGGACAAAATTCGGTGAAAATTGTGTTTAAGTCTCCTCTGGAGACTGTTGCACATAGTTGAATAAGTCACAATCATTGGAATGAGATTGGGGCGTTCCCTTTGTCGTCTTTCTCGGAAGGTCTTTAGGCAGTTCCGTAAGAACGACTTCCCATAGCCACGGTTCTTCAAGGCCTTGAATAGGGTTTTGACAGCCATCAGGAAATCATCTTGCCTCGTACAAATCCTATGGAATCGTAGGAGTTGAGATTTCACAATCCCCCTGAATGTGTGGGCTGGGTGGAAGCTTGATTTATGTACCAAAGCATGTGTGTCCGTAATTTTAAAATGTACTTTTATATCTAATTTGGAATCATGAGTAAAATTTTGTCCCTTGTAAATAGTAGTGTCCAAAAAATCAATTGATTGACGGTGAATTTCAGTTTTTAGTTGAATTGACGGATCATGAGAATTTAGAATTGCCACAAATTTCCAAAATTCTTGTTCTGTCCCGGTCCAAATTCCCCATATATCATCCAAATATCTCAGGTAACAAGATGGTTTTTGTCTACATTTCGCAAGAACTTCCTCCTCCCAATTTGCCATGAATATGTTGGCGTAAGCTGGGGCAAATTTCTTTCCCATAGCTGTGCCTTTTACTTGCAAATAATATCTGTTGTTAAATATAAAATCGTTCCTTGTCAAATTGATCTCTAGCAATTCGAGCAATTCAGCATCCGGGCGTTTTGGGTCGGGATATTTTTGAAAAATCTTGCGCACGCATTCCATCCCCGTTGGTATTGGAATGTTGGTGTATAAACTATCCACATCCATTGAAAAAAACAAGAAATCAGAGTGAATCTCCAGAGCTTTCACCATCTCAATAAAATGGTATGTGTCCCTCACATATGCCGGGTGTTTCACTGAGAGCGGCGTGAGATAGTAGTCCAAATACTCTGCTGTGGCGTATGTGTCGCTCCCACAATCTGACACTATCGGTCTCCCCGGGGGAACCTGGAATGGAACCGTCCACTTTTCGGGACTTTTATGAATTTTGGGGAGGATGTAAAACCGCCGTTCCCTCGGTTCCACCTGCCCCACCAAATATTTATGCTGTTTCGCATTAATAAATTTTTTGTTTTTCAACCGCGTTACAATTTCTGCCACTTTTGGCAAGGTTTCCCAATAAATGGGTTTCTCCAATTTTTTGTAATATGTCGAATCATTCAATTGTCTCTCCGCTTCCATGATGTATTGTTCCCTGCCCATGACGACCACCGCCGAACCCTTGTCGGCTGGCTTTATCACGACATGTTTTATATGTGTCAAGTCCCGTAAAGCTTTTACCTCCTCCACCGTCAAATTGCGTTTTTCCAGGACAGGTATCCAATATTGGTCAAATGTTTCACGGTCCAAATTAATCAGTTCTTGGATTTCCAAAGGTAAGTCCCATACCGGAGGCGCCCAGGTAGAAGGGCCCACCCATGGGAGTGGGTCCTGTCTACCTGAGTCCTTGAAATAGGTAATCAATTTTAATTTCCTATGATAATTTTGTAAATCTAATTCAAACTGTGCTTTTTGGTTTTTTCCAATGTCCAGGGAAGGAATGAAAGACAAGCCCTTCTGCAGTACACTCAGCTGCGGCCTGGATAAAGAAAAATTCTTCGCCAGAACCACCACATCCTGCGCCACCAAGGACCGTTCCCTTCTTGCCCCTTCTACATCATGACTCAATGGGCAGGTGAGTTTAAAACCTCCAACCAATGGGTGAACATGGCTGCTGCCGTCTCCTCCGTCCAATGAACGTCATCCTCCACCACCTGAAATTTGGGAGCAGGCAAGAGAGGAATGTAGCCCATATTTCTTTCAATATGGCAATTTAAATCCTGCAGATTATCTTTCTCCTCTGCTGGGAGAGTCTCTGAAAAATTAATCAGCGGAATCCAAACCTCTGCATAAGGGAACTTCCGTTTTGAGGCTCTTAAGGCTCCCTGCAGATTCTTAACTGTGGTCCCCTTACATTTGTTGGCCCTGCTGTTAATGCCAAAAGCCAACACAATCTTTTCCACCACCACGTCCTCCGGTGCCACTGTTCTCTCCATCAGGCCCTGACCATGTCTGAAATGGCTGCCTGGGTAACACTCCACCTGCACGTCATCATTGTAGTAAGGTGGGATCCTGGCCAAATTGGAATCCCCAATTATTAAACACTTCCTCCTAACATTCAGGTTCCAGTCCGTCATCTTTCTTTGAGTGTTCTGATGACATGACACTCTACTCAGCTGGGGTTCCTCAATGTCCCACCAACTGTTCTGAGACCCCAGGGAAATTTCCTCCACCCTGTTCTGTGGCTTCTGGGCCTCCATCTGGACTGGTTCAGGATTCAGGGAAATGAGTTCCCCCACCGCTTCGTCTGCTTCGGAAGTTTCCAGAAGGCTTTGCAAGCCCGGGGCTGTCGGGGGCAGTGGCGGAGTTCCCAGCGACAACAATCCCTCGGGTTCCTCCAGTTGGGGTATCAACAACAACTCCGATATTCTCTCAGGTGCCCACTCCCTTCTCATTCTCCTCACAGTAGCCTCCAGAGCCTCCTCATACTTCTCTATTTGTGGTGCATCCACATTCTCCCCTTCCCACTCGAGGGTTTGCACATTCTCCCTCTCTAATTCGAGGGGCTGCGGCAAGGCGGCTGGTAACCTAACTGTCCGGTGTTTCCTTTGCTCCTTTGGAGGCTCCTTGTTCACCTCTAATTGGCCCTGCCCCATATTTTTTTGGGCAGGAGCCCGTTGCCGGGTCACTGGTCGAGCCACAGGCGATGGTGTAGAGTGCAATGGAGCCTCGGGCTCAAGTCTCGAGGGCAGCGGAGCCGGAGCGACCCCCGGACCGTTCTTGTCCAACATGGCCATGATCAATGCCTCCACATGGTCAATCACCTCCTGTGTGACATGGGGTAGCTTCCACTTGGCCCAGCGGACGGCCACCTCCAAAGCCGCTCTCCAATCTGGGGCAAGTATCTCCGACAACTCCCCCAGCTGTTCCTCCAGACACCCCTGATAGTGCTCCCACAAAATTAAACAGGTGGTGTAAGCCCAATTTCTCGCATTCCCCTCTACCAGTTCCATTGTTTGCCGTTTGGGGAATGCCGGCTTGATCATTGATGTCAAAGTTTCAGCCATTCTCGCAATCATGCGTGGCTGTGGGTTGTCATTTTTCGGATCCACATTGCGTAGATGATGCACCGTCTTGACAACCGCATGTAACTTTCGCACCAGCCTCCCAAACTGGGGGTCTGCTGCTTGTCGCCGTACCTCTGACCCAGCAGCCCGTGGGGAGGGTCTGCGTTGAGCGGGTCTCCAGTTTTGGCGAACTGCCGCTGCATACGAGCGGTTCCTGGGACCGGCATACTGAGAGGACCGCGAAGGAGGCACTGGCCGGTTAGGAAGAAGGGACTGAACCCTTCCCCTCGCAGGATAGGGGGAATATCCCCCCCTCCTGGAGCGGAAGGAAGGTGCACGGTCCTTCCATCCACGGCCTCTCTCAGGGCCATAGTCCCTGTCCTGTTGTACAGGTCGACGGCGTCCATAACGGACTACTGTCCACCCACCGTCCATTGTTTGTGTTTGTGTATCTGTTTGTGTTGTGCGTAAATGTATGTTGTGTGTGTGTGTCTAGGGTTTAATATGTATAATAACTCAATAATCAGACTTATTTACTATCATAGGAGTCGCCTTTGTTATATAAGTAATAAGCCCCCCCCACACATAAAACACACAATCCTTAAAAGAGAAATAAAATTATAATAAAAATAATTTTTTTGAAAAATTTGAAAATTTAAACAAAAATATCAATTTGTAATCAAAATATCAATAATAGTGTGCCAAAACGACGTTTCGGCTCATCCAGAGCCTTCTTCAGGTAAATGGCACAATGAAAATGCAATTAAGCTCTTCCTGGCGAGAGATGTTGTCTCTGCAACGACCAAACTCCAACTGAGCAGCAGCTGTGAGTCTGCGATCATTTAAACTTGAAACCAGCCCGCCCCCAACTCAAATTGAACCCGCCCACTCCATGTACAATGAAAAAGCAAACCTCATGAAATAACCTTGTAAATATCCAACCCTATTAGTTTATACACTTATGTACACTTAATATTTAACTTTAAAGTACATATATATCCCCACAAATGTACTGTACATATTTACAACTCTTTAATTATGTATACATTATATTTTAATCGTATTAACCTATTTTAACATCATGAATTAACTGTCCATTTTAACATCCCACTAATTATGCACCTATGATAATTTCATCTTGTTTAACACCATGAAATTGTGTTATTACCGTGTAATACAACACATATTTGTCTAAATACAACATTAACCCCATATACAGTTTTCATACTTACTGTATACATGTAATTCACATCCCGTTAGGGTTGGGGGTTAGGGTTGGGGTTAGGGTTGGGGTTAGGGTTAGGGTTAGGGTTAGGGGGTTGGGGTTAGGGTTAGGGTTAGGGTTGGGGTTGGGGTTAGGGTTAGGGGTTGGGGTTAGGGTTAGGGTTGGGGTTGGGGTTGGGGTTAGGGTTAGGGGGTTGGGGTTAGGGTTAGGGGGTTAGGGTTAGGGGTTAGGGTTAGGGTTATGGTTAGGGGTTAGGGTTAAGGTTAGGGTTATGGTTAGGGGTTAGGGTTGGGGTTGGGGTTGGGGTTAGGGTTAGGGGGTTGGGGTTAGGGTTAGGGGGTTGGGGTTAGGGTTAGGGTTAGGGGTTGGGGTCAGGATTAGGATTAGGGTTGGGTTAGGGTTAGGGTTAGGGTTGGGGTTAGGGTTAGGGTTAGGGGTTAGGGTTAGGGGTTAGGGTTAGGGTTAGGGTTAAGGGGTTGGGGTTAGGGTTGGGGTTAGGATTAGGGTTAGGGTTGGGGTTAGGGTTAGGGCTAGGGGGTTAGGGTTAGGGGGTTGAGGTTAGGGTTAGGGGGTTGGGGTTAGGGGGTTAGGGTTAGGGTTAAGGAGTTGGGGTTAGGGTTGGGGTTAGGGTTGGGGTTAGGGGGTTAGGGTTACGGTTAGGGGTTAGGGTTAGGGTTGGGGTTAGGGTTAGGGTTAGGGGGTTGGGGTTAGGGTTAGGGGGTTGGGGTTTGGGTTAGGGTTAGGGTTAGGGTTAAGGTTAGGGTTATGGTTAGGGGTTAGGGGTTAGGGTTGGGGTTAGGGTTAGGGGGTTGGGGTTAGGGGGTTGGGGTTAGGGTTAGGGTTAGGGTTAGGGTTAGGGGTTGGGGTTAGGATTAGGGTTAGGGTTAGGGTTGGGGTTAGGGTTAGGGGGTTGGGGTTAGGGTTGGGGTTAGGGTTGGGGTTAGGGGTTAGGGTTAGGGTTGGGGTTGGGGTTAGGGTTAGGGGGTTGGGGTTGGGGTTAGGGTTAGGGTTGGGGTTAGGGTTAGGGTTAGGGGTTGGGGTTAGGGTTAGGGTTAGGGTTGGGGTTAGGGTTAGGGTTAGGGGGTTGGGTTTGGGGTTAGGGTTAGGGGGTTGGGGTTAGGGTTAGGGTTAGGGTTAGGGGGTTGGGGTTAGGGTTGGGGTTAGGGTTGGGATTAGGGTTGGGGTTAGGGTTGGGCTTAGGGTTAAGGGTTAGGGGGTTGGGGTTAGGGTTGGGGTTAGGGTTGGGGTTAGGGTTGGGGTTAGGGTTAAGGGTTAGGGTTAAGGGTTAGGGGGTTGGGGTTAGGGTTAGGGTTGGGGTTGGGGTTAGGGTTAAGGGTTAGGTTTAGGGTTAAGGGTTGGGGTTAGGGTTAGGTTGAGGGTTGGGGTTAGGGTTGGGAATGGTGTTCAACCCATATGAAACCCGCGTTAGGGATAGGGTTAGGTTTAGTATGTCAAGGGTTGAGGGTTGCGGTTCGGGTTGGGATTGGTGTTCAACCCATAAGGACCCCGCGTTCCCAACAACCATATCCAATGTCTCTCCATAGCCTTCCTCCTGCTATCCGACCACTCCGTACATCGCTGCAGCCCCGAAATCCTCAAAGATTCAAGACCATGGCCTACAAAATGGAGTACCAGTGGTCTGTTCATTTCCTTTTTGTTACGTATGTTGTATGTGTGTTGTGTCAAGCGCATTATTAAAGAGTTTTTGGTTTCTCCAACGTATTTGACACCACACTTCTCACAAAAAATCAAATAAACACAATTTGTTGAACCTGGGCTGAAGCCCTGTTCTATTTTAAAGACAGTCTTCTCCTGGGCATTTCGGACGAATTTAAGGTCCGTGAAGTGTCTGCTCAATGGCTGAGGTTTTCGTTTCTCCAATGACGGTAATCTGGCTCGGACCAATAAATCTTGCAAATTTTTATTCCTTCTATAGGCCGCTATCACTGTCGATTGCGGCATCCATGCCGTCGGGGACAAAATTCGGTGAAAATTGTGTTTAAGTCTCCTCTGGAGACTGTTGCACATAGTTGAATAAGTCACAATCATTGGAATGAGATTGGGGCGTTCCCTTTGTCGTCTTTCTCGGAAGGTCTTTAGGCAGTTCCGTAAGAACGACTTCCCATAGCCACGGTTCTTCAAGGCCTTGAATAGGGTTTTGACAGCCATCAGGAAATCATCTTGCCTCGTACAAATCCTATGGAATCGTAGGAGTTGAGATTTCACAATCCCCCTGAATGTGTGGGCTGGGTGGAAGCTTGATTTATGTACCAAAGCATGTGTGTCCGTAATTTTAAAATGTACTTTTATATCTAATTTGGAATCATGAGTAAAATTTTGTCCCTTGTAAATAGTAGTGTCCAAAAAATCAATTGATTGACGGTGAATTTCAGTTTTTAGTTGAATTGACGGATCATGAGAATTTAGAATTGCCACAAATTTCCAAAATTCTTGTTCTGTCCCGGTCCAAATTCCCCATATATCATCCAAATATCTCAGGTAACAAGATGGTTTTTGTCTACATTTCGCAAGAACTTCCTCCTCCCAATTTGCCATGAATATGTTGGCGTAAGCTGGGGCAAATTTCTTTCCCATAGCTGTGCCTTTTACTTGCAAATAATATCTGTTGTTAAATATAAAATCGTTCCTTGTCAAATTGATCTCTAGCAATTCGAGCAATTCAGCATCCGGGCGTTTTGGGTCGGGATATTTTTGAAAAATCTTGCGCACGCATTCCATCCCCGTTGGTATTGGAATGTTGGTGTATAAACTATCCACATCCATTGAAAAAAACAAGAAATCAGAGTGAATCTCCAGAGCTTTCACCATCTCAATAAAATGGTATGTGTCCCTCACATATGCCGGGTGTTTCACTGAGAGCGGCGTGAGATAGTAGTCCAAATACTCTGCTGTGGCGTATGTGTCGCTCCCACAATCTGACACTATCGGTCTCCCCGGGGGAACCTGGAATGGAACCGTCCACTTTTCGGGACTTTTATGAATTTTGGGGAGGATGTAAAACCGCCGTTCCCTCGGTTCCACCTGCCCCACCAAATATTTATGCTGTTTCGCATTAATAAATTTTTTGTTTTTCAACCGCGTTACAATTTCTGCCACTTTTGGCAAGGTTTCCCAATAAATGGGTTTCTCCAATTTTTTGTAATATGTCGAATCATTCAATTGTCTCTCCGCTTCCATGATGTATTGTTCCCTGCCCATGACGACCACCGCCGAACCCTTGTCGGCTGGCTTTATCACGACATGTTTTATATGTGTCAAGTCCCGTAAAGCTTTTACCTCCTCCACCGTCAAATTGCGTTTTTCCAGGACAGGTATCCAATATTGGTCAAATGTTTCACGGTCCAAATTAATCAGTTCTTGGATTTCCAAAGGTAAGTCCCATACCGGAGGCGCCCAGGTAGAAGGGCCCACCCATGGGAGTGGGTCCTGTCTACCTGAGTCCTTGAAATAGGTAATCAATTTTAATTTCCTATGATAATTTTGTAAATCTAATTCAAACTGTGCTTTTTGGTTTTTTCCAATGTCCAGGGAAGGAATGAAAGACAAGCCCTTCTGCAGTACACTCAGCTGCGGCCTGGATAAAGAAAAATTCTTCGCCAGAACCACCACATCCTGCGCCACCAAGGACCGTTCCCTTCTTGCCCCTTCTACATCATGACTCAATGGGCAGGTGAGTTTAAAACCTCCAACCAATGGGTGAACATGGCTGCTGCCGTCTCCTCCGTCCAATGAACGTCATCCTCCACCACCTGAAATTTGGGAGCAGGCAAGAGAGGAATGTAGCCCATATTTCTTTCAATATGGCAATTTAAATCCTGCAGATTATCTTTCTCCTCTGCTGGGAGAGTCTCTGAAAAATTAATCAGCGGAATCCAAACCTCTGCATAAGGGAACTTCCGTTTTGAGGCTCTTAAGGCTCCCTGCAGATTCTTAACTGTGGTCCCCTTACATTTGTTGGCCCTGCTGTTAATGCCAAAAGCCAACACAATCTTTTCCACCACCACGTCCTCCGGTGCCACTGTTCTCTCCATCAGGCCCTGACCATGTCTGAAATGGCTGCCTGGGTAACACTCCACCTGCACGTCATCATTGTAGTAAGGTGGGATCCTGGCCAAATTGGAATCCCCAATTATTAAACACTTCCTCCTAACATTCAGGTTCCAGTCCGTCATCTTTCTTTGAGTGTTCTGATGACATGACACTCTACTCAGCTGGGGTTCCTCAATGTCCCACCAACTGTTCTGAGACCCCAGGGAAATTTCCTCCACCCTGTTCTGTGGCTTCTGGGCCTCCATCTGGACTGGTTCAGGATTCAGGGAAATGAGTTCCCCCACCGCTTCGTCTGCTTCGGAAGTTTCCAGAAGGCTTTGCAAGCCCGGGGCTGTCGGGGGCAGTGGCGGAGTTCCCAGCGACAACAATTCCTCGGGTTCCTCCAGTTGGGGTATCAACAACAACTCCGATATTCTCTCAGGTGCCCACTCCCTTCTCATTCTCCTCACAGTAGCCTCCAGAGCCTCCTCATACTTCTCTATTTGTGGTGCATCCACATTCTCCCCTTCCCACTCGAGGGTTTGCACATTCTCCCTCTCTAATTCGAGGGGCTGCGGCAAGGCGGCTGGTAACCTAACTGTCCGGTGTTTCCTTTGCTCCTTTGGAGGCTCCTTGTTCACCTCTAATTGGCCCTGCCCCATATTTTTTTGGGCAGGAGCCCGTTGCCGGGTCACTGGTCGAGCCACAGGCGATGGTGTAGAGTGCAATGGAGCCTCGGGCTCAAGTCTCGAGGGCAGCGGAGCCGGAGCGACCCCCGGACCGTTCTTGTCCAACATGGCCATGATCAATGCCTCCACATGGTCAATCACCTCCTGTGTGACATGGGGTAGCTTCCACTTGGCCCAGCGGACGGCCACCTCCAAAGCCGCTCTCCAATCTGGGGCAAGTATCTCCGACAACTCCCCCAGCTGTTCCTCCAGACACCCCTGATAGTGCTCCCACAAAATTAAACAGGTGGTGTAAGCCCAATTTCTCGCATTCCCCTCTACCAGTTCCATTGTTTGCCGTTTGGGGAATGCCGGCTTGATCATTGATGTCAAAGTTTCAGCCATTCTCGCAATCATGCGTGGCTGTGGGTTGTCATTTTTCGGATCCACATTGCGTAGATGATGCACCGTCTTGACAACCGCATGTAACTTTCGCACCAGCCTCCCAAACTGGGGGTCTGCTGCTTGTCGCCGTACCTCTGACCCAGCAGCCCGTGGGGAGGGTCTGCGTTGAGCGGGTCTCCAGTTTTGGCGAACTGCCGCTGCATACGAGCGGTTCCTGGGACCGGCATACTGAGAGGACCGCGAAGGAGGCACTGGCCGGTTAGGAAGAAGGGACTGAACCCTTCCCCTCGCAGGATAGGGGGAATATCCCCCCCTCCTGGAGCGGAAGGAAGGTGCACGGTCCTTCCATCCACGGCCTCTCTCAGGGCCATAGTCCCTGTCCTGTTGTACAGGTCGACGGCGTCCATAACGGACTACTGTCCACCCACCGTCCATTGTTTGTGTTTGTGTATCTGTTTGTGTTGTGCGTAAATGTATGTTGTGTGTGTGTGTCTAGGGTTTAATATGTATAATAACTCAATAATCAGACTTATTTACTATCATAGGAGTCGCCTTTGTTATATAAGTAATAAGCCCCCCCCACACATAAAACACACAATCCTTAAAAGAGAAATAAAATTATAATAAAAATAATTTTTTTGAAAAATTTGAAAATTTAAACAAAAATATCAATTTGTAATCAAAATATCAATAATAGTGTGCCAAAACGACGTTTCGGCTCATCCAGAGCCTTCTTCAGGTAAATGGCACAATGAAAATGCAATTAAGCTCTTCCTGGCGAGAGATGTTGTCTCTGCAACGACCAAACTCCAACTGAGCAGCAGCTGTGAGTCTGCGATCATTTAAACTTGAAACCAGCCCGCCCCCAACTCAAATTGAACCCGCCCACTCCATGTACAATGAAAAAGCAAACCTCATGAAATAACCTTGTAAATATCCAACCCTATTAGTTTATACACTTATGTACACTTAATATTTAACTTTAAAGTACATATATATCCCCACAAATGTACTGTACATATTTACAACTCTTTAATTATGTATACATTATATTTTAATCGTATTAACCTATTTTAACATCATGAATTAACTGTCCATTTTAACATCCCACTAATTATGCACCTATGATAATTTCATCTTGTTTAACACCATGAAATTGTGTTATTACCGTGTAATACAACACATATTTGTCTAAATACAACATTAACCCCATATACAGTTTTCATACTTACTGTATACATGTAATTCACATCCCGTTAGGGTTGGGGGTTAGGGTTGGGGTTAGGGTTGGGGTTAGGGTTAGGGTTAGGGTTAGGGGGTTGGGGTTAGGGTTAGGGTTAGGGTTGGGGTTGGGGTTAGGGTTAGGGGTTGGGGTTAGGGTTAGGGTTGGGGTTGGGGTTGGGGTTAGGGTTAGGGGGTTGGGGTTAGGGTTAGGGGGTTAGGGTTAGGGGTTAGGGTTAGGGTTATGGTTAGGGGTTAGGGTTAAGGTTAGGGTTATGGTTAGGGGTTAGGGTTGGGGTTGGGGTTGGGGTTAGGGTTAGGGGGTTGGGGTTAGGGTTAGGGGGTTGGGGTTAGGGTTAGGGTTAGGGGTTGGGGTCAGGATTAGGATTAGGATTAGGGTTGGGTTAGGGTTAGGGTTAGGGTTGGGGTTAGGGTTAGGGTTAGGGGTTAGGGTTAGGGTTAAGGGGTTGGGGTTAGGGTTGGGGTTAGGATTAGGGTTAGGGTTGGGGTTAGGGTTAGGGCTAGGGGGTTAGGGTTAGGGGGTTGAGGTTAGGGTTAGGGGGTTGGGGTTAGGGGGTTAGGGTTAGGGTTAAGGAGTTGGGGTTAGGGTTGGGGTTAGGGTTGGGGTTAGGGGGTTAGGGTTACGGTTAGGGGTTAGGGTTAGGGTTGGGGTTAGGGTTAGGGTTAGGGGGTTGGGGTTAGGGTTAGGGGGTTGGGGTTTGGGTTAGGGTTAGGGTTAGGGTTAAGGTTAGGGTTATGGTTAGGGGTTAGGGTTGGGGTTAGGGGGTTGGGGTTAGGGGGTTGGGGTTAGGGTTAGGGTTAGGGGTTGGGGTTAGGATTAGGGTTAGGGTTAGGGTTGGGGTTAGGGTTAGGGGGTTGGGGTTAGGGTTGGGGTTAGGGTTGGGGTTAGGGTTGGGGTTAAGGTTGGGGTTAGGGGTTAGGGTTAGGGTTGGGGTTGGGGTTAGGGTTAGGGGGTTGGGGTTGGGGTTAGGGTTAGGGTTGGGGTTAGGGTTAGGGTTAGGGGTTGGGGTTAGGGTTAGGGTTAGGGTTGGGGTTAGGGTTAGGGTTAGGGGGTTGGGTTTGGGGTTAGGGTTAGGGGGTTGGGGTTAGGGTTAGGGTTAGGGTTAGGGGGTTGGGGTTGGGGTTAGGGTTGGGGTTAGGGTTGGGATTAGGGTTGGGGTTAGGGTTGGGCTTAGGGTTAAGGGTTAGGGGGTTGGGGTTAGGGTTGGGGTTAGGGTTGGGGTTAGGGTTGGGGTTAGGGTTAAGGGTTAGGGTTAAGGGTTAGGGGGTTGGGGTTAGGGTTAGGGTTGGGGTTGGGGTTAGGGTTAAGGGTTAGGTTTAGGGTTAAGGGTTGGGGTTAGGGTTAGGTTGAGGGTTGGGGTTAGGGTTGGGAATGGTGTTCAACCCATATGAAACCCGCGTTAGGGATAGGGTTAGGTTTAGTATGTCAAGGGTTGAGGGTTGCGGTTCGGGTTGGGATTGGTGTTCAACCCATAAGGACCCCGCGTTCCCAACAACCATATCCAATGTCTCTCCATAGCCTTCCTCCTGCTATCCGACCACTCCGTACATCGCTGCAGCCCCGAAATCCTCAAAGATTCAAGACCATGGCCTACAAAATGGAGTACCAGTGGTCTGTTCATTTCCTTTTTGTTACGTATGTTGTATGTGTGTTGTGTCAAGCGCATTATTAAAGAGTTTTTGGTTTCTCCAACGTATTTGACACCACACTTCTCACAAAAAATCAAATAAACACAATTTGTTGAACCTGGGCTGAAGCCCTGTTCTATTTTAAAGACAGTCTTCTCCTGGGCATTTCGGACGAATTTAAGGTCCGTGAAGTGTCTGCTCAATGGCTGAGGTTTTCGTTTCTCCAATGACGGTAATCTGGCTCGGACCAATAAATCTTGCAAATTTTTAGTCCTTCTATAGGCCGCTATCACTGTCGATTGCGGCATCCATGCCGTCGGGGACAAAATTCGGTGAAAATTGTGTTTAAGTCTCCTCTGGAGACTGTTGCACATAGTTGAATAAGTCACAATCATTGGAATGAGATTGGGGCGTTCCCTTTGTCGTCTTTCTCGGAAGGTCTTTAGGCAGTTCCGTAAGAACGACTTCCCATAGCCACGGTTCTTCAAGGCCTTGAATAGGGTTTTGACAGCCATCAGGAAATCATCTTGCCTCGTACAAATCCTATGGAATCGTAGGAGTTGAGATTTCACAATCCCCCTGAATGTGTGGGCTGGGTGGAAGCTTGATTTATGTACCAAAGCATGTGTGTCCGTAATTTTAAAATGTACTTTTATATCTAATTTGGAATCATGAGTAAAATTTTGTCCCTTGTAAATAGTAGTGTCCAAAAAATCAATTGATTGACGGTGAATTTCAGTTTTTAGTTGAATTGACGGATCATGAGAATTTAGAATTGCCACAAATTTCCAAAATTCTTGTTCTGTCCCGGTCCAAATTCCCCATATATCATCCAAATATCTCAGGTAACAAGATGGTTTTTGTCTACATTTCGCAAGAACTTCCTCCTCCCAATTTGCCATGAATATGTTGGCGTAAGCTGGGGCAAATTTCTTTCCCATAGCTGTGCCTTTTACTTGCAAATAATATCTGTTGTTAAATATAAAATCGTTCCTTGTCAAATTGATCTCTAGCAATTCGAGCAATTCAGCATCCGGGCGTTTTGGGTCGGGATATTTTTGAAAAATCTTGCGCACGCATTCCATCCCCGTTGGTATTGGAATGTTGGTGTATAAACTATCCACATCCATTGAAAAAAACAAGAAATCAGAGTGAATCTCCAGAGCTTTCACCATCTCAATAAAATGGTATGTGTCCCTCACATATGCCGGGTGTTTCACTGAGAGCGGCGTGAGATAGTAGTCCAAATACTCTGCTGTGGCGTATGTGTCGCTCCCACAATCTGACACTATCGGTCTCCCCGGGGGAACCTGGAATGGAACCGTCCACTTTTCGGGACTTTTATGAATTTTGGGGAGGATGTAAAACCGCCGTTCCCTCGGTTCCACCTGCCCCACCAAATATTTATGCTGTTTCGCATTAATAAATTTTTTGTTTTTCAACCGCGTTACAATTTCTGCCACTTTTGGCAAGGTTTCCCAATAAATGGGTTTCTCCAATTTTTTGTAATATGTCGAATCATTCAATTGTCTCTCCGCTTCCATGATGTATTGTTCCCTGCCCATGACGACCACCGCCGAACCCTTGTCGGCTGGCTTTATCACGACATGTTTTATATGTGTCAAGTCCCGTAAAGCTTTTACCTCCTCCACCGTCAAATTGCGTTTTTCCAGGACAGGTATCCAATATTGGTCAAATGTTTCACGGTCCAAATTAATCAGTTCTTGGATTTCCAAAGGTAAGTCCCATACCGGAGGCGCCCAGGTAGAAGGGCCCACCCATGGGAGTGGGTCCTGTCTACCTGAGTCCTTGAAATAGGTAATCAATTTTAATTTCCTATGATAATTTTGTAAATCTAATTCAAACTGTGCTTTTTGGTTTTTTCCAATGTCCAGGGAAGGAATGAAAGACAAGCCCTTCTGCAGTACACTCAGCTGCGGCCTGGATAAAGAAAAATTCTTCGCCAGAACCACCACATCCTGCGCCACCAAGGACCGTTCCCTTCTTGCCCCTTCTACATCATGACTCAATGGGCAGGTGAGTTTAAAACCTCCAACCAATGGGTGAACATGGCTGCTGCCGTCTCCTCCGTCCAATGAACGTCATCCTCCACCACCTGAAATTTGGGAGCAGGCAAGAGAGGAATGTAGCCCATATTTCTTTCAATATGGCAATTTAAATCCTGCAGATTATCTTTCTCCTCTGCTGGGAGAGTCTCTGAAAAATTAATCAGCGGAATCCAAACCTCTGCATAAGGGAACTTCCGTTTTGAGGCTCTTAAGGCTCCCTGCAGATTCTTAACTGTGGTCCCCTTACATTTGTTGGCCCTGCTGTTAATGCCAAAAGCCAACACAATCTTTTCCACCACCACGTCCTCCGGTGCCACTGTTCTCTCCATCAGGCCCTGACCATGTCTGAAATGGCTGCCTGGGTAACACTCCACCTGCACGTCATCATTGTAGTAAGGTGGGATCCTGGCCAAATTGGAATCCCCAATTATTAAACACTTCCTCCTAACATTCAGGTTCCAGTCCGTCATCTTTCTTTGAGTGTTCTGATGACATGACACTCTACTCAGCTGGGGTTCCTCAATGTCCCACCAACTGTTCTGAGACCCCAGGGAAATTTCCTCCACCCTGTTCTGTGGCTTCTGGGCCTCCATCTGGACTGGTTCAGGATTCAGGGAAATGAGTTCCCCCACCGCTTCGTCTGCTTCGGAAGTTTCCAGAAGGCTTTGCAAGCCCGGGGCTGTCGGGGGCAGTGGCGGAGTTCCCAGCGACAACAATCCCTCGGGTTCCTCCAGTTGGGGTATCAACAACAACTCCGATATTCTCTCAGGTGCCCACTCCCTTCTCATTCTCCTCACAGTAGCCTCCAGAGCCTCCTCATACTTCTCTATTTGTGGTGCATCCACATTCTCCCCTTCCCACTCGAGGGTTTGCACATTCTCCCTCTCTAATTCGAGGGGCTGCGGCAAGGCGGCTGGTAACCTAACTGTCCGGTGTTTCCTTTGCTCCTTTGGAGGCTCCTTGTTCACCTCTAATTGGCCCTGCCCCATATTTTTTTGGGCAGGAGCCCGTTGCCGGGTCACTGGTCGAGCCACAGGCGATGGTGTAGAGTGCAATGGAGCCTCGGGCTCAAGTCTCGAGGGCAGCGGAGCCGGAGCGACCCCCGGACCGTTCTTGTCCAACATGGCCATGATCAATGCCTCCACATGGTCAATCACCTCCTGTGTGACATGGGGTAGCTTCCACTTGGCCCAGCGGACGGCCACCTCCAAAGCCGCTCTCCAATCTGGGGCAAGTATCTCCGACAACTCCCCCAGCTGTTCCTCCAGACACCCCTGATAGTGCTCCCACAAAATTAAACAGGTGGTGTAAGCCCAATTTCTCGCATTCCCCTCTACCAGTTCCATTGTTTGCCGTTTGGGGAATGCCGGCTTGATCATTGATGTCAAAGTTTCAGCCATTCTCGCAATCATGCGTGGCTGTGGGTTGTCATTTTTCGGATCCACATTGCGTAGATGATGCACCGTCTTGACAACCGCATGTAACTTTCGCACCAGCCTCCCAAACTGGGGGTCTGCTGCTTGTCGCCGTACCTCTGACCCAGCAGCCCGTGGGGAGGGTCTGCGTTGAGCGGGTCTCCAGTTTTGGCGAACTGCCGCTGCATACGAGCGGTTCCTGGGACCGGCATACTGAGAGGACCGCGAAGGAGGCACTGGCCGGTTAGGAAGAAGGGACTGAACCCTTCCCCTCGCAGGATAGGGGGAATATCCCCCCCTCCTGGAGCGGAAGGAAGGTGCACGGTCCTTCCATCCACGGCCTCTCTCAGGGCCATAGTCCCTGTCCTGTTGTACAGGTCGACGGCGTCCATAACGGACTACTGTCCACCCACCGTCCATTGTTTGTGTTTGTGTATCTGTTTGTGTTGTGCGTAAATGTATGTTGTGTGTGTGTGTCTAGGGTTTAATATGTATAATAACTCAATAATCAGACTTATTTACTATCATAGGAGTCGCCTTTGTTATATAAGTAATAAGCCCCCCCCACACATAAAACACACAATCCTTAAAAGAGAAATAAAATTATAATAAAAATAATTTTTTTGAAAAATTTGAAAATTTAAACAAAAATATCAATTTGTAATCAAAATATCAATAATAGTGTGCCAAAACGACGTTTCGGCTCATCCAGAGCCTTCTTCAGGTAAATGGCACAATGAAAATGCAATTAAGCTCTTCCTGGCGAGAGATGTTGTCTCTGCAACGACCAAACTCCAACTGAGCAGCAGCTGTGAGTCTGCGATCATTTAAACTTGAAACCAGCCCGCCCCCAACTCAAATTGAACCCGCCCACTCCATGTACAATGAAAAAGCAAACCTCATGAAATAACCTTGTAAATATCCAACCCTATTAGTTTATACACTTATGTACACTTAATATTTAACTTTAAAGTACATATATATCCCCACAAATGTACTGTACATATTTACAACTCTTTAATTATGTATACATTATATTTTAATCGTATTAACCTATTTTAACATCATGAATTAACTGTCCATTTTAACATCCCACTAATTATGCACCTATGATAATTTCATCTTGTTTAACACCATGAAATTGTGTTATTACCGTGTAATACAACACATATTTGTCTAAATACAACATTAACCCCATATACAGTTTTCATACTTACTGTATACATGTAATTCACATCCCGTTAGGGTTGGGGGTTAGGGTTGGGGTTAGGGTTGGGGTTAGGGTTAGGGTTAGGGTTAGGGGGTTGGGGTTAGGGTTAGGGTTAGGGTTGGGGTTGGGGTTAGGGTTAGGGGTTGGGGTTAGGGTTAGGGTTGGGGTTGGGGTTGGGGTTAGGGTTAGGGGGTTGGGGTTAGGGTTAGGGGTTAGGGTTAGGGTTATGGTTAGGGGTTAGGGTTAAGGTTAGGGTTATGGTTAGGGGTTAGGGTTGGGGTTGGGGTTGGGGTTAGGGTTAGGGGGTTGGGGTTAGGGTTAGGGGGTTGGGGTTAGGGTTAGGGTTAGGGGTTGGGGTCAGGATTAGGATTAGGGTTGGGTTAGGGTTAGGGTTAGGGTTGGGGTTAGGGTTAGGGTTAGGGGTTAGGGTTAGGGTTAGGGTTAAGGGGTTGGGGTTAGGGTTGGGGTTAGGATTAGGGTTAGGGTTGGGGTTAGGGTTAGGGCTAGGGGGTTAGGGTTAGGGGGTTGAGGTTAGGGTTAGGGGGTTGGGGTTAGGGGGTTAGGGTTAGGGTTAAGGAGTTGGGGTTAGGGTTGGGGTTAGGGTTGGGGTTAGGGGGTTAGGGTTACGGTTAGGGGTTAGGGTTAGGGTTGGGGTTAGGGTTAGGGTTAGGGGGTTGGGGTTAGGGTTAGGGGGTTGGGGTTTGGGTTAGGGTTAGGGTTAGGGTTAAGGTTAGGGTTATGGTTAGGGGTTAGGGTTGGGGTTAGGGTTAGGGGGTTGGGGTTAGGGGGTTGGGGTTAGGGTTAGGGTTAGGGTTAGGGTTAGGGGTTGGGGTTAGGATTAGGGTTAGGGTTAGGGTTGGGGTTAGGGTTAGGGGGTTGGGGTTAGGGGGTTGGGGTTAGGGTTGGGGTTAGGGTTGGGGTTAGGGTTGGGGTTAGGGGTTAGGGTTAGGGTTGGGGTTGGGGTTAGGGTTAGGGGGTTGGGGTTGGGGTTAGGGTTAGGGTTGGGGTTAGGGTTAGGGTTAGGGGTTGGGGTTAGGGTTAGGGTTAGGGTTGGGGTTAGGGTTAGGGTTAGGGGGTTGGGTTTGGGGTTAGGGTTAGGGGGTTGGGGTTAGGGTTAGGGTTAGGGTTAGGGGGTTGGGGTTAGGGTTGGGGTTAGGGTTGGGATTAGGGTTGGGGTTAGGGTTGGGCTTAGGGTTAAGGGTTAGGGGGTTGGGGTTAGGGTTGGGGTTAGGGTTGGGGTTAGGGTTGGGGTTAGGGTTAAGGGTTAGGGTTAAGGGTTAGGGGGTTGGGGTTAGGGTTAGGGTTGGGGTTGGGGTTAGGGTTAAGGGTTAGGTTTAGGGTTAAGGGTTGGGGTTAGGGTTAGGTTGAGGGTTGGGGTTAGGGTTGGGAATGGTGTTCAACCCATATGAAACCCGCGTTAGGGATAGGGTTAGGTTTAGTATGTCAAGGGTTGAGGGTTGCGGTTCGGGTTGGGATTGGTGTTCAACCCATAAGGACCCCGCGTTCCCAACAACCATATCCAATGTCTCTCCATAGCCTTCCTCCTGCTATCCGACCACTCCGTACATCGCTGCAGCCCCGAAATCCTCAAAGATTCAAGACCATGGCCTACAAAATGGAGTACCAGTGGTCTGTTCATTTCCTTTTTGTTACGTATGTTGTATGTGTGTTGTGTCAAGCGCATTATTAAAGAGTTTTTGGTTTCTCCAACGTATTTGACACCACACTTCTCACAAAAAATCAAATAAACACAATTTGTTGAACCTGGGCTGAAGCCCTGTTCTATTTTAAAGACAGTCTTCTCCTGGGCATTTCGGACGAATTTAAGGTCCGTGAAGTGTCTGCTCAATGGCTGAGGTTTTCGTTTCTCCAATGACGGTAATCTGGCTCGGACCAATAAATCTTGCAAATTTTTATTCCTTCTATAGGCCGCTATCACTGTCGATTGCGGCATCCATGCCGTCGGGGACAAAATTCGGTGAAAATTGTGTTTAAGTCTCCTCTGGAGACTGTTGCACATAGTTGAATAAGTCACAATCATTGGAATGAGATTGGGGCGTTCCCTTTGTCGTCTTTCTCGGAAGGTCTTTAGGCAGTTCCGTAAGAACGACTTCCCATAGCCACGGTTCTTCAAGGCCTTGAATAGGGTTTTGACAGCCATCAGGAAATCATCTTGCCTCGTACAAATCCTATGGAATCGTAGGAGTTGAGATTTCACAATCCCCCTGAATGTGTGGGCTGGGTGGAAGCTTGATTTATGTACCAAAGCATGTGTGTCCGTAATTTTAAAATGTACTTTTATATCTAATTTGGAATCATGAGTAAAATTTTGTCCCTTGTAAATAGTAGTGTCCAAAAAATCAATTGATTGACGGTGAATTTCAGTTTTTAGTTGAATTGACGGATCATGAGAATTTAGAATTGCCACAAATTTCCAAAATTCTTGTTCTGTCCCGGTCCAAATTCCCCATATATCATCCAAATATCTCAGGTAACAAGATGGTTTTTGTCTACATTTCGCAAGAACTTCCTCCTCCCAATTTGCCATGAATATGTTGGCGTAAGCTGGGGCAAATTTCTTTCCCATAGCTGTGCCTTTTACTTGCAAATAATATCTGTTGTTAAATATAAAATCGTTCCTTGTCAAATTGATCTCTAGCAATTCGAGCAATTCAGCATCCGGGCGTTTTGGGTCGGGATATTTTTGAAAAATCTTGCGCACGCATTCCATCCCCGTTGGTATTGGAATGTTGGTGTATAAACTATCCACATCCATTGAAAAAAACAAGAAATCAGAGTGAATCTCCAGAGCTTTCACCATCTCAATAAAATGGTATGTGTCCCTCACATATGCCGGGTGTTTCACTGAGAGCGGCGTGAGATAGTAGTCCAAATACTCTGCTGTGGCGTATGTGTCGCTCCCACAATCTGACACTATCGGTCTCCCCGGGGGAACCTGGAATGGAACCGTCCACTTTTCGGGACTTTTATGAATTTTGGGGAGGATGTAAAACCGCCGTTCCCTCGGTTCCACCTGCCCCACCAAATATTTATGCTATTTCGCATTAATAAATTTTTTGTTTTTCAACCGCGTTACAATTTCTGCCACTTTTGGCAAGGTTTCCCAATAAATGGGTTTCTCCAATTTTTTGTAATATGTCGAATCATTCAATTGTCTCTCCGCTTCCATGATGTATTGTTCCCTGCCCATGACGACCACCGCCGAACCCTTGTCGGCTGGCTTTATCACGACATGTTTTATATGTGTCAAGTCCCGTAAAGCTTTTACCTCCTCCACCGTCAAATTGCGTTTTTCCAGGACAGGTATCCAATATTGGTCAAATGTTTCACGGTCCAAATTAATCAGTTCTTGGATTTCCAAAGGTAAGTCCCATACCGGAGGCGCCCAGGTAGAAGGGCCCACCCATGGGAGTGGGTCCTGTCTACCTGAGTCCTTGAAATAGGTAATCAATTTTAATTTCCTATGATAATTTTGTAAATCTAATTCAAACTGTGCTTTTTGGTTTTTTCCAATGTCCAGGGAAGGAATGAAAGACAAGCCCTTCTGCAGTACACTCAGCTGCGGCCTGGATAAAGAAAAATTCTTCGCCAGAACCACCACATCCTGCGCCACCAAGGACCGTTCCCTTCTTGCCCCTTCTACATCATGACTCAATGGGCAGGTGAGTTTAAAACCTCCAACCAATGGGTGAACATGGCTGCTGCCGTCTCCTCCGTCCAATGAACGTCATCCTCCACCACCTGAAATTTGGGAGCAGGCAAGAGAGGAATGTAGCCCATATTTCTTTCAATATGGCAATTTAAATCCTGCAGATTATCTTTCTCCTCTGCTGGGAGAGTCTCTGAAAAATTAATCAGCGGAATCCAAACCTCTGCATAAGGGAACTTCCGTTTTGAGGCTCTTAAGGCTCCCTGCAGATTCTTAACTGTGGTCCCCTTACATTTGTTGGCCCTGCTGTTAATGCCAAAAGCCAACACAATTTTTTCGACCACCACGTCCTCCGGTGCCACTGTTCTCTCCATCAGGCCCTGACCATGTCTGAAATGGCTGCCTGGGTAACACTCCACCTGCACGTCATCATTGTAGTAAGGTGGGATCCTGGCCAAATTGGAATCCCCAATTATTAAACACTTCCTCCTAACATTCAGGTTCCAGTCCGTCATCTTTCTTTGAGTGTTCTGATGACATGACACTCTACTCAGCTGGGGTTCCTCAATGTCCCACCAACTGTTCTGAGACCCCAGGGAAATTTCCTCCACCCTGTTCTGTGGCTTCTGGGCCTCCATCTGGACTGGTTCAGGATTCAGGGAAATGAGTTCCCCCACCGCTTCGTCTGCTTCGGAAGTTTCCAGAAGGCTTTGCAAGCCCTGGGCTGTCGGGGGCAGTGGCGGAGTTCCCAGCGACAACAATCCCTCGGGTTCCTCCAGTTGGGGTATCAACAACAACTCCGATATTCTCTCAGGTGCCCACTCCCTTCTCATTCTCCTCACAGTAGCCTCCAGAGCCTCCTCATACTTCTCTATTTGTGGTGCATCCACATTCTCCCCTTCCCATTCGAGGGTTTGCACATTCTCCCTCTCTAATTCGAGGGGCTGCGGCAAGGCGGCTGGTAACCTAACTGTCCGGTGTTTCCTTTGCTCCTTTGGAGGCTCCTTGTTCACCTCTAATTGGCCCTGCCCCATATTTTTTTGGGCAGGAGCCCGTTGCCGGGTCACTGGTCGAGCCACAGGCGATGGTGTAGAGTGCAATGGAGCCTCGGGCTCAAGTCTCGAGGGCAGCGGAGCCGGAGCGACCCCCGGACCGTTCTTGTCCAACATGGCCATGATCAATGCCTCCACATGGTCAATCACCTCCTGTGTGACATGGGGTAGCTTCCACTTGGCCCAGCGGACGGCCACCTCCAAAGCCGCTCTCCAATCTGGGGCAAGTATCTCCGACAACTCCCCCAGCTGTTCCTCCAGACACCCCTGATAGTGCTCCCACAAAATTAAACAGGTGGTGTAAGCCCAATTTCTCGCATTCCCCTCTACCAGTTCCATTGTTTGCCGTTTGGGGAATGCCGGCTTGATCATTGATGTCAAAGTTTCAGCCATTCTCGCAATCATGCGTGGCTGTGGGTTGTCATTTTTCGGATCCACATTGCGTAGATGATGCACCGTCTTGACAACCGCATGTAACTTTCGCACCAGCCTCCCAAACTGGGGGTCTGCTGCTTGTCGCCGTACCTCTGACCCAGCAGCCCGTGGGGAGGGTCTGCGTTGAGCGGGTCTCCAGTTTTGGCGAACTGCCGCTGCATACGAGCGGTTCCTGGGACCGGCATACTGAGAGGACCGCGAAGGAGGCACTGGCCGGTTAGGAAGAAGGGACTGAACCCTTCCCCTCGCAGGATAGGGG
>NW_028233753.1:0-20000 GCF_054856555.1 Leptonotus elevatus | reverse complement strand
GGTTAGGGTTAGGGTTAGGGTTAGGGTTAGGGTTAGGGTTAGGGTTAGGGTTAGGGTTAGGGTTAGGGTTAGGGTTAGGGTTAGGGTTAGGGTTAGGGTTAGGGTTAGGGTTAGGGTTAGGGTTAGGGTTAGGGTTAGGGTTAGGGTTAGGGTTAGGGTTAGGGTTAGGGTTAGGGTTAGGGTTAGGGTTAGGGTTAGGGTTAGGGTTAGGGTTAGGGTTAGGGTTAGGGTTAGGGTTAGGGTTAGGGTTAGGGTTAGGGTTAGGGTTAGGGTTAGGGTTAGGGTTAGGGTTAGGGTTAGGGTTAGGGTTAGGGTTAGGGTTAGGGTTAGGGTTAGGGTTAGGGTTAGGGTTAGGGTTAGGGTTAGGGTTAGGGTTAGGGTTAGGGTTAGGGTTAGGGTTAGGGTTAGGGTTAGGGTTAGGGTTAGGGTTAGGGTTAGGGTTAGGGTTAGGGTTAGGGTTAGGGTTAGGGTTAGGGTTAGGGTTAGGGTTAGGGTTAGGGTTAGGGTTAGGGTTAGGGTTAGGGTTAGGGTTAGGGTTAGGGTTAGGGTTAGGGTTAGGGTTAGGGTTAGGGTTAGGGTTAGGGTTAGGGTTAGGGTTAGGGTTAGGGTTAGGGTTAGGGTTAGGGTTAGGGTTAGGGTTAGGGTTAGGGTTAGGGTTAGGGTTAGGGTTAGGGTTAGGGTTAGGGTTAGGGTTAGGGTTAGGGTTAGGGTTAGGGTTAGGGTTAGGGTTAGGGTTAGGGTTAGGGTTAGGGTTAGGGTTAGGGTTAGGGTTAGGGTTAGGGTTAGGGTTAGGGTTAGGGTTAGGGTTAGGGTTAGGGTTAGGGTTAGGGTTAGGGTTAGGGTTAGGGTTAGGGTTAGGGTTAGGGTTAGGGTTAGGGTTAGGGTTAGGGTTAGGGTTAGGGTTAGGGTTAGGGTTAGGGTTAGGGTTAGGGTTAGGGTTAGGGTTAGGGTTAGGGTTAGGGTTAGGGTTAGGGTTAGGGTTAGGGTTAGGGTTAGGGTTAGGGTTAGGGTTAGGGTTAGGGTTAGGGTTAGGGTTAGGGTTAGGGTTAGGGTTAGGGTTAGGGTTAGGGTTAGGGTTAGGGTTAGGGTTAGGGTTAGGGTTAGGGTTAGGGTTAGGGTTAGGGTTAGGGTTAGGGTTAGGGTTAGGGTTAGGGTTAGGGTTAGGGTTAGGGTTAGGGTTAGGGTTAGGGTTAGGGTTAGGGTTAGGGTTAGGGTTAGGGTTAGGGTTAGGGTTAGGGTTAGGGTTAGGGTTAGGGTTAGGGTTAGGGTTAGGGTTAGGGTTAGGGTTAGGGTTAGGGTTAGGGTTAGGGTTAGGGTTAGGGTTAGGGTTAGGGTTAGGGTTAGGGTTAGGGTTAGGGTTAGGGTTAGGGTTAGGGTTAGGGTTAGGGTTAGGGTTAGGGTTAGGGTTAGGGTTAGGGTTAGGGTTAGGGTTAGGGTTAGGGTTAGGGTTAGGGTTAGGGTTAGGGTTAGGGTTAGGGTTAGGGTTAGGGTTAGGGTTAGGGTTAGGGTTAGGGTTAGGGTTAGGGTTAGGGTTAGGGTTAGGGTTAGGGTTAGGGTTAGGGTTAGGGTTAGGGTTAGGGTTAGGGTTAGGGTTAGGGTTAGGGTTAGGGTTAGGGTTAGGGTTAGGGTTAGGGTTAGGGTTAGGGTTAGGGTTAGGGTTAGGGTTAGGGTTAGGGTTAGGGTTAGGGTTAGGGTTAGGGTTAGGGTTAGGGTTAGGGTTAGGGTTAGGGTTAGGGTTAGGGTTAGGGTTAGGGTTAGGGTTAGGGTTAGGGTTAGGGTTAGGGTTAGGGTTAGGGTTAGGGTTAGGGTTAGGGTTAGGGTTAGGGTTAGGGTTAGGGTTAGGGTTAGGGTTAGGGTTAGGGTTAGGGTTAGGGTTAGGGTTAGGGTTAGGGTTAGGGTTAGGGTTAGGGTTAGGGTTAGGGTTAGGGTTAGGGTTAGGGTTAGGGTTAGGGTTAGGGTTAGGGTTAGGGTTAGGGTTAGGGTTAGGGTTAGGGTTAGGGTTAGGGTTAGGGTTAGGGTTAGGGTTAGGGTTAGGGTTAGGGTTAGGGTTAGGGTTAGGGTTAGGGTTAGGGTTAGGGTTAGGGTTAGGGTTAGGGTTAGGGTTAGGGTTAGGGTTAGGGTTAGGGTTAGGGTTAGGGTTAGGGTTAGGGTTAGGGTTAGGGTTAGGGTTAGGGTTAGGGTTAGGGTTAGGGTTAGGGTTAGGGTTAGGGTTAGGGTTAGGGTTAGGGTTAGGGTTAGGGTTAGGGTTAGGGTTAGGGTTAGGGTTAGGGTTAGGGTTAGGGTTAGGGTTAGGGTTAGGGTTAGGGTTAGGGTTAGGGTTAGGGTTAGGGTTAGGGTTAGGGTTAGGGTTAGGGTTAGGGTTAGGGTTAGGGTTAGGGTTAGGGTTAGGGTTAGGGTTAGGGTTAGGGTTAGGGTTAGGGTTAGGGTTAGGGTTAGGGTTAGGGTTAGGGTTAGGGTTAGGGTTAGGGTTAGGGTTAGGGTTAGGGTTAGGGTTAGGGTTAGGGTTAGGGTTAGGGTTAGGGTTAGGGTTAGGGTTAGGGTTAGGGTTAGGGTTAGGGTTAGGGTTAGGGTTAGGGTTAGGGTTAGGGTTAGGGTTAGGGTTAGGGTTAGGGTTAGGGTTAGGGTTAGGGTTAGGGTTAGGGTTAGGGTTAGGGTTAGGGTTAGGGTTAGGGTTAGGGTTAGGGTTAGGGTTAGGGTTAGGGTTAGGGTTAGGGTTAGGGTTAGGGTTAGGGTTAGGGTTAGGGTTAGGGTTAGGGTTAGGGTTAGGGTTAGGGTTAGGGTTAGGGTTAGGGTTAGGGTTAGGGTTAGGGTTAGGGTTAGGGTTAGGGTTAGGGTTAGGGTTAGGGTTAGGGTTAGGGTTAGGGTTAGGGTTAGGGTTAGGGTTAGGGTTAGGGTTAGGGTTAGGGTTAGGGTTAGGGTTAGGGTTAGGGTTAGGGTTAGGGTTAGGGTTAGGGTTAGGGTTAGGGTTAGGGTTAGGGTTAGGGTTAGGGTTAGGGTTAGGGTTAGGGTTAGGGTTAGGGTTAGGGTTAGGGTTAGGGTTAGGGTTAGGGTTAGGGTTAGGGTTAGGGTTAGGGTTAGGGTTAGGGTTAGGGTTAGGGTTAGGGTTAGGGTTAGGGTTAGGGTTAGGGTTAGGGTTAGGGTTAGGGTTAGGGTTAGGGTTAGGGTTAGGGTTAGGGTTAGGGTTAGGGTTAGGGTTAGGGTTAGGGTTAGGGTTAGGGTTAGGGTTAGGGTTAGGGTTAGGGTTAGGGTTAGGGTTAGGGTTAGGGTTAGGGTTAGGGTTAGGGTTAGGGTTAGGGTTAGGGTTAGGGTTAGGGTTAGGGTTAGGGTTAGGGTTAGGGTTAGGGTTAGGGTTAGGGTTAGGGTTAGGGTTAGGGTTAGGGTTAGGGTTAGGGTTAGGGTTAGGGTTAGGGTTAGGGTTAGGGTTAGGGTTAGGGTTAGGGTTAGGGTTAGGGTTAGGGTTAGGGTTAGGGTTAGGGTTAGGGTTAGGGTTAGGGTTAGGGTTAGGGTTAGGGTTAGGGTTAGGGTTAGGGTTAGGGTTAGGGTTAGGGTTAGGGTTAGGGTTAGGGTTAGGGTTAGGGTTAGGGTTAGGGTTAGGGTTAGGGTTAGGGTTAGGGTTAGGGTTAGGGTTAGGGTTAGGGTTAGGGTTAGGGTTAGGGTTAGGGTTAGGGTTAGGGTTAGGGTTAGGGTTAGGGTTAGGGTTAGGGTTAGGGTTAGGGTTAGGGTTAGGGTTAGGGTTAGGGTTAGGGTTAGGGTTAGGGTTAGGGTTAGGGTTAGGGTTAGGGTTAGGGTTAGGGTTAGGGTTAGGGTTAGGGTTAGGGTTAGGGTTAGGGTTAGGGTTAGGGTTAGGGTTAGGGTTAGGGTTAGGGTTAGGGTTAGGGTTAGGGTTAGGGTTAGGGTTAGGGTTAGGGTTAGGGTTAGGGTTAGGGTTAGGGTTAGGGTTAGGGTTAGGGTTAGGGTTAGGGTTAGGGTTAGGGTTAGGGTTAGGGTTAGGGTTAGGGTTAGGGTTAGGGTTAGGGTTAGGGTTAGGGTTAGGGTTAGGGTTAGGGTTAGGGTTAGGGTTAGGGTTAGGGTTAGGGTTAGGGTTAGGGTTAGGGTTAGGGTTAGGGTTAGGGTTAGGGTTAGGGTTAGGGTTAGGGTTAGGGTTAGGGTTAGGGTTAGGGTTAGGGTTAGGGTTAGGGTTAGGGTTAGGGTTAGGGTTAGGGTTAGGGTTAGGGTTAGGGTTAGGGTTAGGGTTAGGGTTAGGGTTAGGGTTAGGGTTAGGGTTAGGGTTAGGGTTAGGGTTAGGGTTAGGGTTAGGGTTAGGGTTAGGGTTAGGGTTAGGGTTAGGGTTAGGGTTAGGGTTAGGGTTAGGGTTAGGGTTAGGGTTAGGGTTAGGGTTAGGGTTAGGGTTAGGGTTAGGGTTAGGGTTAGGGTTAGGGTTAGGGTTAGGGTTAGGGTTAGGGTTAGGGTTAGGGTTAGGGTTAGGGTTAGGGTTAGGGTTAGGGTTAGGGTTAGGGTTAGGGTTAGGGTTAGGGTTAGGGTTAGGGTTAGGGTTAGGGTTAGGGTTAGGGTTAGGGTTAGGGTTAGGGTTAGGGTTAGGGTTAGGGTTAGGGTTAGGGTTAGGGTTAGGGTTAGGGTTAGGGTTAGGGTTAGGGTTAGGGTTAGGGTTAGGGTTAGGGTTAGGGTTAGGGTTAGGGTTAGGGTTAGGGTTAGGGTTAGGGTTAGGGTTAGGGTTAGGGTTAGGGTTAGGGTTAGGGTTAGGGTTAGGGTTAGGGTTAGGGTTAGGGTTAGGGTTAGGGTTAGGGTTAGGGTTAGGGTTAGGGTTAGGGTTAGGGTTAGGGTTAGGGTTAGGGTTAGGGTTAGGGTTAGGGTTAGGGTTAGGGTTAGGGTTAGGGTTAGGGTTAGGGTTAGGGTTAGGGTTAGGGTTAGGGTTAGGGTTAGGGTTAGGGTTAGGGTTAGGGTTAGGGTTAGGGTTAGGGTTAGGGTTAGGGTTAGGGTTAGGGTTAGGGTTAGGGTTAGGGTTAGGGTTAGGGTTAGGGTTAGGGTTAGGGTTAGGGTTAGGGTTAGGGTTAGGGTTAGGGTTAGGGTTAGGGTTAGGGTTAGGGTTAGGGTTAGGGTTAGGGTTAGGGTTAGGGTTAGGGTTAGGGTTAGGGTTAGGGTTAGGGTTAGGGTTAGGGTTAGGGTTAGGGTTAGGGTTAGGGTTAGGGTTAGGGTTAGGGTTAGGGTTAGGGTTAGGGTTAGGGTTAGGGTTAGGGTTAGGGTTAGGGTTAGGGTTAGGGTTAGGGTTAGGGTTAGGGTTAGGGTTAGGGTTAGGGTTAGGGTTAGGGTTAGGGTTAGGGTTAGGGTTAGGGTTAGGGTTAGGGTTAGGGTTAGGGTTAGGGTTAGGGTTAGGGTTAGGGTTAGGGTTAGGGTTAGGGTTAGGGTTAGGGTTAGGGTTAGGGTTAGGGTTAGGGTTAGGGTTAGGGTTAGGGTTAGGGTTAGGGTTAGGGTTAGGGTTAGGGTTAGGGTTAGGGTTAGGGTTAGGGTTAGGGTTAGGGTTAGGGTTAGGGTTAGGGTTAGGGTTAGGGTTAGGGTTAGGGTTAGGGTTAGGGTTAGGGTTAGGGTTAGGGTTAGGGTTAGGGTTAGGGTTAGGGTTAGGGTTAGGGTTAGGGTTAGGGTTAGGGTTAGGGTTAGGGTTAGGGTTAGGGTTAGGGTTAGGGTTAGGGTTAGGGTTAGGGTTAGGGTTAGGGTTAGGGTTAGGGTTAGGGTTAGGGTTAGGGTTAGGGTTAGGGTTAGGGTTAGGGTTAGGGTTAGGGTTAGGGTTAGGGTTAGGGTTAGGGTTAGGGTTAGGGTTAGGGTTAGGGTTAGGGTTAGGGTTAGGGTTAGGGTTAGGGTTAGGGTTAGGGTTAGGGTTAGGGTTAGGGTTAGGGTTAGGGTTAGGGTTAGGGTTAGGGTTAGGGTTAGGGTTAGGGTTAGGGTTAGGGTTAGGGTTAGGGTTAGGGTTAGGGTTAGGGTTAGGGTTAGGGTTAGGGTTAGGGTTAGGGTTAGGGTTAGGGTTAGGGTTAGGGTTAGGGTTAGGGTTAGGGTTAGGGTTAGGGTTAGGGTTAGGGTTAGGGTTAGGGTTAGGGTTAGGGTTAGGGTTAGGGTTAGGGTTAGGGTTAGGGTTAGGGTTAGGGTTAGGGTTAGGGTTAGGGTTAGGGTTAGGGTTAGGGTTAGGGTTAGGGTTAGGGTTAGGGTTAGGGTTAGGGTTAGGGTTAGGGTTAGGGTTAGGGTTAGGGTTAGGGTTAGGGTTAGGGTTAGGGTTAGGGTTAGGGTTAGGGTTAGGGTTAGGGTTAGGGTTAGGGTTAGGGTTAGGGTTAGGGTTAGGGTTAGGGTTAGGGTTAGGGTTAGGGTTAGGGTTAGGGTTAGGGTTAGGGTTAGGGTTAGGGTTAGGGTTAGGGTTAGGGTTAGGGTTAGGGTTAGGGTTAGGGTTAGGGTTAGGGTTAGGGTTAGGGTTAGGGTTAGGGTTAGGGTTAGGGTTAGGGTTAGGGTTAGGGTTAGGGTTAGGGTTAGGGTTAGGGTTAGGGTTAGGGTTAGGGTTAGGGTTAGGGTTAGGGTTAGGGTTAGGGTTAGGGTTAGGGTTAGGGTTAGGGTTAGGGTTAGGGTTAGGGTTAGGGTTAGGGTTAGGGTTAGGGTTAGGGTTAGGGTTAGGGTTAGGGTTAGGGTTAGGGTTAGGGTTAGGGTTAGGGTTAGGGTTAGGGTTAGGGTTAGGGTTAGGGTTAGGGTTAGGGTTAGGGTTAGGGTTAGGGTTAGGGTTAGGGTTAGGGTTAGGGTTAGGGTTAGGGTTAGGGTTAGGGTTAGGGTTAGGGTTAGGGTTAGGGTTAGGGTTAGGGTTAGGGTTAGGGTTAGGGTTAGGGTTAGGGTTAGGGTTAGGGTTAGGGTTAGGGTTAGGGTTAGGGTTAGGGTTAGGGTTAGGGTTAGGGTTAGGGTTAGGGTTAGGGTTAGGGTTAGGGTTAGGGTTAGGGTTAGGGTTAGGGTTAGGGTTAGGGTTAGGGTTAGGGTTAGGGTTAGGGTTAGGGTTAGGGTTAGGGTTAGGGTTAGGGTTAGGGTTAGGGTTAGGGTTAGGGTTAGGGTTAGGGTTAGGGTTAGGGTTAGGGTTAGGGTTAGGGTTAGGGTTAGGGTTAGGGTTAGGGTTAGGGTTAGGGTTAGGGTTAGGGTTAGGGTTAGGGTTAGGGTTAGGGTTAGGGTTAGGGTTAGGGTTAGGGTTAGGGTTAGGGTTAGGGTTAGGGTTAGGGTTAGGGTTAGGGTTAGGGTTAGGGTTAGGGTTAGGGTTAGGGTTAGGGTTAGGGTTAGGGTTAGGGTTAGGGTTAGGGTTAGGGTTAGGGTTAGGGTTAGGGTTAGGGTTAGGGTTAGGGTTAGGGTTAGGGTTAGGGTTAGGGTTAGGGTTAGGGTTAGGGTTAGGGTTAGGGTTAGGGTTAGGGTTAGGGTTAGGGTTAGGGTTAGGGTTAGGGTTAGGGTTAGGGTTAGGGTTAGGGTTAGGGTTAGGGTTAGGGTTAGGGTTAGGGTTAGGGTTAGGGTTAGGGTTAGGGTTAGGGTTAGGGTTAGGGTTAGGGTTAGGGTTAGGGTTAGGGTTAGGGTTAGGGTTAGGGTTAGGGTTAGGGTTAGGGTTAGGGTTAGGGTTAGGGTTAGGGTTAGGGTTAGGGTTAGGGTTAGGGTTAGGGTTAGGGTTAGGGTTAGGGTTAGGGTTAGGGTTAGGGTTAGGGTTAGGGTTAGGGTTAGGGTTAGGGTTAGGGTTAGGGTTAGGGTTAGGGTTAGGGTTAGGGTTAGGGTTAGGGTTAGGGTTAGGGTTAGGGTTAGGGTTAGGGTTAGGGTTAGGGTTAGGGTTAGGGTTAGGGTTAGGGTTAGGGTTAGGGTTAGGGTTAGGGTTAGGGTTAGGGTTAGGGTTAGGGTTAGGGTTAGGGTTAGGGTTAGGGTTAGGGTTAGGGTTAGGGTTAGGGTTAGGGTTAGGGTTAGGGTTAGGGTTAGGGTTAGGGTTAGGGTTAGGGTTAGGGTTAGGGTTAGGGTTAGGGTTAGGGTTAGGGTTAGGGTTAGGGTTAGGGTTAGGGTTAGGGTTAGGGTTAGGGTTAGGGTTAGGGTTAGGGTTAGGGTTAGGGTTAGGGTTAGGGTTAGGGTTAGGGTTAGGGTTAGGGTTAGGGTTAGGGTTAGGGTTAGGGTTAGGGTTAGGGTTAGGGTTAGGGTTAGGGTTAGGGTTAGGGTTAGGGTTAGGGTTAGGGTTAGGGTTAGGGTTAGGGTTAGGGTTAGGGTTAGGGTTAGGGTTAGGGTTAGGGTTAGGGTTAGGGTTAGGGTTAGGGTTAGGGTTAGGGTTAGGGTTAGGGTTAGGGTTAGGGTTAGGGTTAGGGTTAGGGTTAGGGTTAGGGTTAGGGTTAGGGTTAGGGTTAGGGTTAGGGTTAGGGTTAGGGTTAGGGTTAGGGTTAGGGTTAGGGTTAGGGTTAGGGTTAGGGTTAGGGTTAGGGTTAGGGTTAGGGTTAGGGTTAGGGTTAGGGTTAGGGTTAGGGTTAGGGTTAGGGTTAGGGTTAGGGTTAGGGTTAGGGTTAGGGTTAGGGTTAGGGTTAGGGTTAGGGTTAGGGTTAGGGTTAGGGTTAGGGTTAGGGTTAGGGTTAGGGTTAGGGTTAGGGTTAGGGTTAGGGTTAGGGTTAGGGTTAGGGTTAGGGTTAGGGTTAGGGTTAGGGTTAGGGTTAGGGTTAGGGTTAGGGTTAGGGTTAGGGTTAGGGTTAGGGTTAGGGTTAGGGTTAGGGTTAGGGTTAGGGTTAGGGTTAGGGTTAGGGTTAGGGTTAGGGTTAGGGTTAGGGTTAGGGTTAGGGTTAGGGTTAGGGTTAGGGTTAGGGTTAGGGTTAGGGTTAGGGTTAGGGTTAGGGTTAGGGTTAGGGTTAGGGTTAGGGTTAGGGTTAGGGTTAGGGTTAGGGTTAGGGTTAGGGTTAGGGTTAGGGTTAGGGTTAGGGTTAGGGTTAGGGTTAGGGTTAGGGTTAGGGTTAGGGTTAGGGTTAGGGTTAGGGTTAGGGTTAGGGTTAGGGTTAGGGTTAGGGTTAGGGTTAGGGTTAGGGTTAGGGTTAGGGTTAGGGTTAGGGTTAGGGTTAGGGTTAGGGTTAGGGTTAGGGTTAGGGTTAGGGTTAGGGTTAGGGTTAGGGTTAGGGTTAGGGTTAGGGTTAGGGTTAGGGTTAGGGTTAGGGTTAGGGTTAGGGTTAGGGTTAGGGTTAGGGTTAGGGTTAGGGTTAGGGTTAGGGTTAGGGTTAGGGTTAGGGTTAGGGTTAGGGTTAGGGTTAGGGTTAGGGTTAGGGTTAGGGTTAGGGTTAGGGTTAGGGTTAGGGTTAGGGTTAGGGTTAGGGTTAGGGTTAGGGTTAGGGTTAGGGTTAGGGTTAGGGTTAGGGTTAGGGTTAGGGTTAGGGTTAGGGTTAGGGTTAGGGTTAGGGTTAGGGTTAGGGTTAGGGTTAGGGTTAGGGTTAGGGTTAGGGTTAGGGTTAGGGTTAGGGTTAGGGTTAGGGTTAGGGTTAGGGTTAGGGTTAGGGTTAGGGTTAGGGTTAGGGTTAGGGTTAGGGTTAGGGTTAGGGTTAGGGTTAGGGTTAGGAAGAAGGGACTGAACCCTTCCCCTCGCAGGATAGGGGGAATATCCCCCCCTCCTGGAGCGGAAGGAAGGTGCACGGTCCTTCCATCCACGGCCTCTCTCAGGGCCATAGTCCCTGTCCTGTTGTACAGGTCGACGGCGTCCATAACGGACTACTGTCCACCCACCGTCCATTGTTTGTGTTTGTGTATCTGTTTGTGTTGTGCGTAAATGTATGTTGTGTGTGTGTGTCTAGGGTTTAATATGTATAATAACTCAATAATCAGACTTATTTACTATCATAGGAGTCGCCTTTGTTATATAAGTAATAAGCCCCCCCCACACATAAAACACACACTCCTTAAAAGAGAAATAAAATTATAATAAAAATAATTTTTTTGAAAAATTTGAAAATTTAAACAAAAATATCAATTTGTAATCAAAATATCAATAATAGTGTGCCAAAACGACGTTTCGGCTCATCCAGAGCCTTCTTCAGGTAAATGGCACAATGAAAATGCAATTAAGCTCTTCCTGGCGAGAGATGTTGTCTCTGCAACGACCAAACTCCAACTGAGCAGCAGCTGTGAGTCTGCATCATTTAAACTTGAAACCAGCCCGCCCCCAACTCAAATTGAACCCGCCCACTCCATGTACAATGAAAAAGCAAACCTCATGAAATAACCTTGTAAATATCCAACCCTATTAGTTTATACACTTATGTACACTTAATATTTAACTTTAAAGTACATATATATCCCCACAAATGTACTGTACATATTTACAACTCTTTAATTATGTATACATTATATTTTAATCGTATTAACCTATTTTAACATCATGAATTAACTGTCCATTTTAACATCCCACTAATTATGCACCTATGATAATTTCATCTTGTTTAACACCATGAAATTGTGTTATTACCGTGTAATACAACACATATATGTCTAAATACAACATTAACCCCATATACAGTTTTCATACTTGCTGTATACATGTAATTCACATCCCGTTAGGGTTGGGGGTTAGGGTTGGGGTTAGGGTTGGGGTTAGGGTTAGGGTTAGGGTTAGGGGGTTGGGGTTAGGGTTAGGGTTGGGGTTGGGGTTAGGGTTAGGGGTTAGGGTTAGGGTTAGGGTTGGGGTTGGGGTTAGGGTTAGGGGGTTGGGGTTAGGGTTAGGGGGTTAGGGTTAGGGGGTTGGGGTTAGGGTTAGGGTTAGGGGTTAGGGTTATGGTTAGGGGTTAGGGTTAGGGTTAAGGTTAGGGTTATGGTTAGGGGTTAGGGTTGGGGTTGGGGTTAGGGTTAGGGGGTTGGGGTTAGGGTTAGGGTTAGGGTTAGGGGGTTGGGGTTAGGGTTAGGGTTAGGGTTAGGGTTAGGGTTAGGGTTAGGGTTAGGGTTAGGGTTAGGGTTAGGGTTAGGGTTAGGGTTAGGGTTAGGGTTAGGGTTAGGGTTAGGGTTAGGGTTAGGGTTAGGGTTAGGGTTAGGGTTAGGGTTAGGGTTAGGGTTAGGGTTAGGGTTAGGGTTAGGGTTAGGGTTAGGGTTAGGGTTAGGGTTAGGGTTAGGGTTAGGGTTAGGGTTAGGGTTAGGGTTAGGGTTAGGGTTAGGGTTAGGGTTAGGGTTAGGGTTAGGGTTAGGGTTAGGGTTAGGGTTAGGGTTAGGGTTAGGGTTAGGGTTAGGGTTAGGGTTAGGGTTAGGGTTAGGGTTAGGGTTAGGGTTAGGGTTAGGGTTAGGGTTAGGGTTAGGGTTAGGGTTAGGGTTAGGGTTAGGGTTAGGGTTAGGGTTAGGGTTAGGGTTAGGGTTAGGGTTAGGGTTAGGGTTAGGGTTAGGGTTAGGGTTAGGGTTAGGGTTAGGGTTAGGGTTAGGGTTAGGGTTAGGGTTAGGGTTAGGGTTAGGGTTAGGGTTAGGGTTAGGGTTAGGGTTAGGGTTAGGGTTAGGGTTAGGGTTAGGGTTAGGGTTAGGGTTAGGGTTAGGGTTAGGGTTAGGGTTAGGGTTAGGGTTAGGGTTAGGGTTAGGGTTAGGGTTAGGGTTAGGGTTAGGGTTAGGGTTAGGGTTAGGGTTAGGGTTAGGGTTAGGGTTAGGGTTAGGGTTAGGGTTAGGGTTAGGGTTAGGGTTAGGGTTAGGGTTAGGGTTAGGGTTAGGGTTAGGGTTAGGGTTAGGGTTAGGGTTAGGGTTAGGGTTAGGGTTAGGGTTAGGGTTAGGGTTAGGGTTAGGGTTAGGGTTAGGGTTAGGGTTAGGGTTAGGGTTAGGGTTAGGGTTAGGGTTAGGGTTAGGGTTAGGGTTAGGGTTAGGGTTAGGGTTAGGGTTAGGGTTAGGGTTAGGGTTAGGGTTAGGGTTAGGGTTAGGGTTAGGGTTAGGGTTAGGGTTAGGGTTAGGGTTAGGGTTAGGGTTAGGGTTAGGGTTAGGGTTAGGGTTAGGGTTAGGGTTAGGGTTAGGGTTAGGGTTAGGGTTAGGGTTAGGGTTAGGGTTAGGGTTAGGGTTAGGGTTAGGGTTAGGGTTAGGGTTAGGGTTAGGGTTAGGGTTAGGGTTAGGGTTAGGGTTAGGGTTAGGGTTAGGGTTAGGGTTAGGGTTAGGGTTAGGGTTAGGGTTAGGGTTAGGGTTAGGGTTAGGGTTAGGGTTAGGGTTAGGGTTAGGGTTAGGGTTAGGGTTAGGGTTAGGGTTAGGGTTAGGGTTAGGGTTAGGGTTAGGGTTAGGGTTAGGGTTAGGGTTAGGGTTAGGGTTAGGGTTAGGGTTAGGGTTAGGGTTAGGGTTAGGGTTAGGGTTAGGGTTAGGGTTAGGGTTAGGGTTAGGGTTAGGGTTAGGGTTAGGGTTAGGGTTAGGGTTAGGGTTAGGGTTAGGGTTAGGGTTAGGGTTAGGGTTAGGGTTAGGGTTAGGGTTAGGGTTAGGGTTAGGGTTAGGGTTAGGGTTAGGGTTAGGGTTAGGGTTAGGGTTAGGGTTAGGGTTAGGGTTAGGGTTAGGGTTAGGGTTAGGGTTAGGGTTAGGGTTAGGGTTAGGGTTAGGGTTAGGGTTAGGGTTAGGGTTAGGGTTAGGGTTAGGGTTAGGGTTAGGGTTAGGGTTAGGGTTAGGGTTAGGGTTAGGGTTAGGGTTAGGGTTAGGGTTAGGGTTAGGGTTAGGGTTAGGGTTAGGGTTAGGGTTAGGGTTAGGGTTAGGGTTAGGGTTAGGGTTAGGGTTAGGGTTAGGGTTAGGGTTAGGGTTAGGGTTAGGGTTAGGGTTAGGGTTAGGGTTAGGGTTAGGGTTAGGGTTAGGGTTAGGGTTAGGGTTAGGGTTAGGGTTAGGGTTAGGGTTAGGGTTAGGGTTAGGGTTAGGGTTAGGGTTAGGGTTAGGGTTAGGGTTAGGGTTAGGGTTAGGGTTAGGGTTAGGGTTAGGGTTAGGGTTAGGGTTAGGGTTAGGGTTAGGGTTAGGGTTAGGGTTAGGGTTAGGGTTAGGGTTAGGGTTAGGGTTAGGGTTAGGGTTAGGGTTAGGGTTAGGGTTAGGGTTAGGGTTAGGGTTAGGGTTAGGGTTAGGGTTAGGGTTAGGGTTAGGGTTAGGGTTAGGGTTAGGGTTAGGGTTAGGGTTAGGGTTAGGGTTAGGGTTAGGGTTAGGGTTAGGGTTAGGGTTAGGGTTAGGGTTAGGGTTAGGGTTAGGGTTAGGGTTAGGGTTAGGGTTAGGGTTAGGGTTAGGGTTAGGGTTAGGGTTAGGGTTAGGGTTAGGGTTAGGGTTAGGGTTAGGGTTAGGGTTAGGGTTAGGGTTAGGGTTAGGGTTAGGGTTAGGGTTAGGGTTAGGGTTAGGGTTAGGGTTAGGGTTAGGGTTAGGGTTAGGGTTAGGGTTAGGGTTAGGGTTAGGGTTAGGGTTAGGGTTAGGGTTAGGGTTAGGGTTAGGGTTAGGGTTAGGGTTAGGGTTAGGGTTAGGGTTAGGGTTAGGGTTAGGGTTAGGGTTAGGGTTAGGGTTAGGGTTAGGGTTAGGGTTAGGGTTAGGGTTAGGGTTAGGGTTAGGGTTAGGGTTAGGGTTAGGGTTAGGGTTAGGGTTAGGGTTAGGGTTAGGGTTAGGGTTAGGGTTAGGGTTAGGGTTAGGGTTAGGGTTAGGGTTAGGGTTAGGGTTAGGGTTAGGGTTAGGGTTAGGGTTAGGGTTAGGGTTAGGGTTAGGGTTAGGGTTAGGGTTAGGGTTAGGGTTAGGGTTAGGGTTAGGGTTAGGGTTAGGGTTAGGGTTAGGGTTAGGGTTAGGGTTAGGGTTAGGGTTAGGGTTAGGGTTAGGGTTAGGGTTAGGGTTAGGGTTAGGGTTAGGGTTAGGGTTAGGGTTAGGGTTAGGGTTAGGGTTAGGGTTAGGGTTAGGGTTAGGGTTAGGGTTAGGGTTAGGGTTAGGGTTAGGGTTAGGGTTAGGGTTAGGGTTAGGGTTAGGGTTAGGGTTAGGGTTAGGGTTAGGGTTAGGGTTAGGGTTAGGGTTAGGGTTAGGGTTAGGGTTAGGGTTAGGGTTAGGGTTAGGGTTAGGGTTAGGGTTAGGGTTAGGGTTAGGGTTAGGGTTAGGGTTAGGGTTAGGGTTAGGGTTAGGGTTAGGGTTAGGGTTAGGGTTAGGGTTAGGGTTAGGGTTAGGGTTAGGGTTAGGGTTAGGGTTAGGGTTAGGGTTAGGGTTAGGGTTAGGGTTAGGGTTAGGGTTAGGGTTAGGGTTAGGGTTAGGGTTAGGGTTAGGGTTAGGGTTAGGGTTAGGGTTAGGGTTAGGGTTAGGGTTAGGGTTAGGGTTAGGGTTAGGGTTAGGGTTAGGGTTAGGGTTAGGGTTAGGGTTAGGGTTAGGGTTAGGGTTAGGGTTAGGGTTAGGGTTAGGGTTAGGGTTAGGGTTAGGGTTAGGGTTAGGGTTAGGGTTAGGGTTAGGGTTAGGGTTAGGGTTAGGGTTAGGGTTAGGGTTAGGGTTAGGGTTAGGGTTAGGGTTAGGGTTAGGGTTAGGGTTAGGGTTAGGGTTAGGGTTAGGGTTAGGGTTAGGGTTAGGGTTAGGGTTAGGGTTAGGGTTAGGGTTAGGGTTAGGGTTAGGGTTAGGGTTAGGGTTAGGGTTAGGGTTAGGGTTAGGGTTAGGGTTAGGGTTAGGGTTAGGGTTAGGGTTAGGGTTAGGGTTAGGGTTAGGGTTAGGGTTAGGGTTAGGGTTAGGGTTAGGGTTAGGGTTAGGGTTAGGGTTAGGGTTAGGGTTAGGGTTAGGGTTAGGGTTAGGGTTAGGGTTAGGGTTAGGGTTAGGGTTAGGGTTAGGGTTAGGGTTAGGGTTAGGGTTAGGGTTAGGGTTAGGGTTAGGGTTAGGGTTAGGGTTAGGGTTAGGGTTAGGGTTAGGGTTAGGGTTAGGGTTAGGGTTAGGGTTAGGGTTAGGGTTAGGGTTAGGGTTAGGGTTAGGGTTAGGGTTAGGGTTAGGGTTAGGGTTAGGGTTAGGGTTAGGGTTAGGGTTAGGGTTAGGGTTAGGGTTAGGGTTAGGGTTAGGGTTAGGGTTAGGGTTAGGGTTAGGGTTAGGGTTAGGGTTAGGGTTAGGGTTAGGGTTAGGGTTAGGGTTAGGGTTAGGGTTAGGGTTAGGGTTAGGGTTAGGGTTAGGGTTAGGGTTAGGGTTAGGGTTAGGGTTAGGGTTAGGGTTAGGGTTAGGGTTAGGGTTAGGGTTAGGGTTAGGGTTAGGGTTAGGGTTAGGGTTAGGGTTAGGGTTAGGGTTAGGGTTAGGGTTAGGGTTAGGGTTAGGGTTAGGGTTAGGGTTAGGGTTAGGGTTAGGGTTAGGGTTAGGGTTAGGGTTAGGGTTAGGGTTAGGGTTAGGGTTAGGGTTAGGGTTAGGGTTAGGGTTAGGGTTAGGGTTAGGGTTAGGGTTAGGGTTAGGGTTAGGGTTAGGGTTAGGGTTAGGGTTAGGGTTAGGGTTAGGGTTAGGGTTAGGGTTAGGGTTAGGGTTAGGGTTAGGGTTAGGGTTAGGGTTAGGGTTAGGGTTAGGGTTAGGGTTAGGGTTAGGGTTAGGGTTAGGGTTAGGGTTAGGGTTAGGGTTAGGGTTAGGGTTAGGGTTAGGGTTAGGGTTAGGGTTAGGGTTAGGGTTAGGGTTAGGGTTAGGGTTAGGGTTAGGGTTAGGGTTAGGGTTAGGGTTAGGGTTAGGGTTAGGGTTAGGGTTAGGGTTAGGGTTAGGGTTAGGGTTAGGGTTAGGGTTAGGGTTAGGGTTAGGGTTAGGGTTAGGGTTAGGGTTAGGGTTAGGGTTAGGGTTAGGGTTAGGGTTAGGGTTAGGGTTAGGGTTAGGGTTAGGGTTAGGGTTAGGGTTAGGGTTAGGGTTAGGGTTAGGGTTAGGGTTAGGGTTAGGGTTAGGGTTAGGGTTAGGGTTAGGGTTAGGGTTAGGGTTAGGGTTAGGGTTAGGGTTAGGGTTAGGGTTAGGGTTAGGGTTAGGGTTAGGGTTAGGGTTAGGGTTAGGGTTAGGGTTAGGGTTAGGGTTAGGGTTAGGGTTAGGGTTAGGGTTAGGGTTAGGGTTAGGGTTAGGGTTAGGGTTAGGGTTAGGGTTAGGGTTAGGGTTAGGGTTAGGGTTAGGGTTAGGGTTAGGGTTAGGGTTAGGGTTAGGGTTAGGGTTAGGGTTAGGGTTAGGGTTAGGGTTAGGGTTAGGGTTAGGGTTAGGGTTAGGGTTAGGGTTAGGGTTAGGGTTAGGGTTAGGGTTAGGGTTAGGGTTAGGGTTAGGGTTAGGGTTAGGGTTAGGGTTAGGGTTAGGGTTAGGGTTAGGGTTAGGGTTAGGGTTAGGGTTAGGGTTAGGGTTAGGGTTAGGGTTAGGGTTAGGGTTAGGGTTAGGGTTAGGGTTAGGGTTAGGGTTAGGGTTAGGGTTAGGGTTAGGGTTAGGGTTAGGGTTAGGGTTAGGGTTAGGGTTAGGGTTAGGGTTAGGGTTAGGGTTAGGGTTAGGGTTAGGGTTAGGGTTAGGGTTAGGGTTAGGGTTAGGGTTAGGGTTAGGGTTAGGGTTAGGGTTAGGGTTAGGGTTAGGGTTAGGGTTAGGGTTAGGGTTAGGGTTAGGGTTAGGGTTAGGGTTAGGGTTAGGGTTAGGGTTAGGGTTAGGGTTAGGGTTAGGGTTAGGGTTAGGGTTAGGGTTAGGGTTAGGGTTAGGGTTAGGGTTAGGGTTAGGGTTAGGGTTAGGGTTAGGGTTAGGGTTAGGGTTAGGGTTAGGGTTAGGGTTAGGGTTAGGGTTAGGGTTAGGGTTAGGGTTAGGGTTAGGGTTAGGGTTAGGGTTAGGGTTAGGGTTAGGGTTAGGGTTAGGGTTAGGGTTAGGGTTAGGGTTAGGGTTAGGGTTAGGGTTAGGGTTAGGGTTAGGGTTAGGGTTAGGGTTAGGGTTAGGGTTAGGGTTAGGGTTAGGGTTAGGGTTAGGGTTAGGGTTAGGGTTAGGGTTAGGGTTAGGGTTAGGGTTAGGGTTAGGGTTAGGGTTAGGGTTAGGGTTAGGGTTAGGGTTAGGGTTAGGGTTAGGGTTAGGGTTAGGGTTAGGGTTAGGGTTAGGGTTAGGGTTAGGGTTAGGGTTAGGGTTAGGGTTAGGGTTAGGGTTAGGGTTAGGGTTAGGGTTAGGGTTAGGGTTAGGGTTAGGGTTAGGGTTAGGGTTAGGGTTAGGGTTAGGGTTAGGGTTAGGGTTAGGGTTAGGGTTAGGGTTAGGGTTAGGGTTAGGGTTAGGGTTAGGGTTAGGGTTAGGGTTAGGGTTAGGGTTAGGGTTAGGGTTAGGGTTAGGGTTAGGGTTAGGGTTAGGGTTAGGGTTAGGGTTAGGGTTAGGGTTAGGGTTAGGGTTAGGGTTAGGGTTAGGGTTAGGGTTAGGGTTAGGGTTAGGGTTAGGGTTAGGGTTAGGGTTAGGGTTAGGGTTAGGGTTAGGGTTAGGGTTAGGGTTAGGGTTAGGGTTAGGGTTAGGGTTAGGGTTAGGGTTAGGGTTAGGGTTAGGGTTAGGGTTAGGGTTAGGGTTAGGGTTAGGGTTAGGGTTAGGGTTAGGGTTAGGGTTAGGGTTAGGGTTAGGGTTAGGGTTAGGGTTAGGGTTAGGGTTAGGGTTAGGGTTAGGGTTAGGGTTAGGGTTAGGGTTAGGGTTAGGGTTAGGGTTAGGGTTAGGGTTAGGGTTAGGGTTAGGGTTAGGGTTAGGGTTAGGGTTAGGGTTAGGGTTAGGGTTAGGGTTAGGGTTAGGGTTAGGGTTAGGGTTAGGGTTAGGGTTAGGGTTAGGGTTAGGGTTAGGGTTAGGGTTAGGGTTAGGGTTAGGGTTAGGGTTAGGGTTAGGGTTAGGGTTAGGGTTAGGAAGAAGGGACTGAACCCTTCCCCTCGCAGGATAGGGGGAATATCCCCCCCTCCTGGAGCGGAAGGAAGGTGCACGGTCCTTCCATCCACGGCCTCTCTCAGGGCCATAGTCCCTGTCCTGTTGTACAGGTCGACGGCGTCCATAACGGACTACTGTCCACCCACCGTCCATTGTTTGTGTTTGTGTATCTGTTTGTGTTGTGCGTAAATGTATGTTGTGTGTGTGTGTCTAGGGTTTAATATGTATAATAACTCAATAATCAGACTTATTTACTATCATAGGAGTCGCCTTTGTTATATAAGTAATAAGCCCCCCCCACACATAAAACACACAATCCTTAAAAGAGAAATAAAATTATAATAAAAATAATTTTTTTGAAAAATTTGAAAATTTAAACAAAAATATCAATTTGTAATCAAAATATCAATAATAGTGTGCCAAAACGACGTTTCGGCTCATCCAGAGCCTTCTTCAGGTAAATGGCACAATGAAAATGCAATTAAGCTCTTCCTGGCGAGAGATGTTGTCTCTGCAACGACCAAACTCCAACTGAGCAGCAGCTGTGAGTCTGCATCATTTAAACTTGAAACCAGCCCGCCCCCAACTCAAATTGAACCCGCCCACTCCATGTACAATGAAAAAGCAAACCTCATGAAATAACCTTGTAAATATCCAACCCTATTAGTTTATACACTTATGTACACTTAATATTTAACTTTAAAGTACATATATATCCCCACAAATGTACTGTACATATTTACAACTCTTTAATTATGTATACATTATATTTTAATCGTATTAACCTATTTTAACATCATGAATTAACTGTCCATTTTAACATCCCACTAATTATGCACCTATGATAATTTCATCTTGTTTAACACCATGAAATTGTGTTATTACCGTGTAATACAACACATATATGTCTAAATACAACATTAACCCCATATACAGTTTTCATACTTGCTGTATACATGTAATTCACATCCCGTTAGGGTTGGGGGTTAGGGTTGGGGTTAGGGTTGGGGTTAGGGTTAGGGTTAGGGTTAGGGGGTTGGGGTTAGGGTTAGGGTTGGGGTTGGGGTTAGGGTTAGGGGTTGGGGTTAGGGTTAGGGTTAGGGTTGGGGTTGGGGTTGGGGTTAGGGTTAGGGGGTTGGGGTTAGGGTTAGGGGGTTAGGGTTAGGGGGTTGGGGTTAGGGTTAGGGTTAGGGGTTAGGGTTATGGTTAGGGGTTAGGGTTAGGGTTAAGGTTAGGGTTCTGGTTAGGGGTTAGGGTTGGGGTTGGGGTTAGGGTTAGGGGGTTGGGGTTAGGGTTAGGGTTAGGGTTAGGGGGGTTAGGGTTAGGGGGTTGGGGTTAGGGTTAGGGTTAGGGGGTTGGGGTTAGGGTTGGGGTTAGGGTTGGGATTAGGGTTGGGGTTAGGGTTGGGGTTAGGGTTAAGGGTTAGGGGGTTAGGGTTGGGGTTAGGGTTGGGGTTAGGGTTAGGGTTAAGGGTTAGGGGGTTGGGGTTAGGGTTAGGGTTGGGGTTGGGGTTAGGGTTAAGGGTTAGGTTTAGGGTTAAGGGTTGGGGTTAGGGTTAGGTTGAGGGTTGGGGTTAGGGTTGGGAATGGTGTTCAACCCATATGAAACCCGCGTTAGGGATAGGGTTAGGTTTAGTATGTCAAGGGTTGAGGGTTGCGGTTCGGGTTGGGATTGGTGTTCAACCCATAAGGACCCCGCGTTCCCAACAACCATATCCAATGTCTCTCCACAGCCTTCCTCCTGCTATCCGACCACTCCGTACATCGCTGCAGCCCCGAAATCCTCAAAGATTCAAGACCATGGCCTACAAAATGGAGTACCAGTGGTCTGTTCATTTCCTTTTTGTTACGTATGTTGTATGTGTGTTGTGTCAAGCGCATTATTAAAGAGTTTTTGGTTTCTCCAACGTATTTGACACCACACTTCTCACAAAAAATCAAATAAACACAATTTGTTGAACCTGGGCTGAAGCCCTGTTCTATTTTAAAGACAGTCTTCTCCTGGGCATTTCGGACGAATTTAAGGTCCGTGAAGTGTCTGCTCAATGGCTGAGGTTTTCGTTTCTCCAATGACGGTAATCTGGCTCGGACCAATAAATCTTGCAAATTTTTATTCCTTCTATAGGCCGCTATCACTGTCGATTGCGGCATCCATGCCGTCGGGGACAAAATTCGGTGAAAATTGTGTTTAAGTCTCCTCTGGAGACTGTTGCACATAGTTGAATAAGTCACAATCATTGGAATGAG